>NC_045544.1:109758849-109861664 GCF_009769535.1 Thamnophis elegans
ACTAATAACGGCGGCAAGACTGTTGGTGGCGCAATACTGGAAGAAGAAAGACTTGCCTACAACTCAAGAATGGACATTGAAAGTTACAAACTTAGCCGAAATGGCTAAAATATCGGCATATCTTAAAGATCATTCAAATGAGAGATATAAACGAGACTGGAAAAATGGATTGACTATATACAAAACAAATACGGGACTAAGAAATTCCAGATAGTCTATGCTTAAGATCAGGAATGAGTTAAATTGTTCAAAGTTAGTGTAACAGGAAGAAGCTAAGATCAATGTAGCGATGTTATTAACCTCTTTTGTTGACAAGAGGAATTGCTGTGATTATTGTTTAATGTTGTATGGCCCCGGTTATGGACAGTATATATGTGACTGTATGAAAATGGAAAATGGAAAATAAAAACATTTTAACCAAAATAAGAAGCACAATGATAGGGTGGCCATGCAATGACCCATCCTGCGGGGTGGACAAAAATCCCTTTTGAGGACCACTGTCCCAATCTGGTAGTCATGTCACAATAATACATCCCTAATGTTGAATTGGAGGGTTTTAAAATGACCAAAATGAGCTGACGAGAAGAGTGTGGTTTTTTTACAACATTTGTCATTTTGTCATTTTTTGTCATTTGTCATTTTATTGACATTTATAGGCCGCCCTTTTCCCTAAGGGGACTCAGGGTGGCTTACATTTAATAGGGTGTGTGTGTGTGAGAGAGACAGGACACAAAAAAGAAAAAAATGTGAATAAAAGAAAATAACCAATAAAACACAACATTCATTCGACATTCGGGCAGGGCAAAATTAGAGACTTATCCCCAGGCCTGACGGGATAGCCAGATCTTAAGGGCTGTGTGGAAGGTCTGGACGGTGGTGAGGGTGCGAATCTCCACGGGGAGATCGTTCCAAAGCGTCGGAGCTGCAACCGAGAAGGCTCTCCTCCGCGTAGTCGCCAGTCGGCACTGACTGGCGGATGGAATTCAAAGGAGGCCTACTCTATGCGATCTGATGGGACGAAGGGAGGTAATTGGCAGGAGGCAGTCTCTCAAATAGTCATATCCACTACCATGAAGGGCTTTATGAATGGTGAGTAGCACCTTGAAGTGCACCCGGAGATCAACAGGTAGCCAGCGCAGCTCACGGAGGATTGGTGTTATGTGGGCGAACCGCGGTGCGCCCACAATCACTCGCGCGGCTGCGTTCTGGACTAGCTGAAGTCGCCGGATGCTCTTCAAGGGCAGCCCCATGTAGAGCACATTGCAGTATTCCAGCCAAGAGATCACAAGGGCTCGAGTGACTGTTGTGAGAGCCTCCCGGTTCAGGTAGGGCCGCAACTGGCATACCAGGCGAAGCTGGGCAAATGCCCCCCTGGTCACAGCTGACAAATGGTGGTCAAAAGTCAGCTGTGGGTCCAGGAGGACTCCCAAGTTGCGGACCCTGTCTGAGGGGTATACATTTTGACCCCCCAGCCTGATTGATGGAACGTTGGCCAAATTGTTGGGAGGGAAACACAACAGCCACTCGGTCTTGTCTGGGTTGAGTACCAGTTTGTTAGCTCTCATCCAGTCCTTGACGGCCTCAAGACCCCGGTTCATCACGTCCACTGCTTCATTGAGTTGGCACGGGGCGGACAGATACAGCTGTGTATCGTCCGCGTATTGATGGTATCCCGTGCCTCCGAATGATCTCGCCCAGCGGTTGAATAGCAGGGGGGATAAGACTGAACCCTGCAGCACCCCATAAGTTAGGGGCCTTGGGGACGATCTCTGCCCCCCCACCAACACCGACTGCGACCTGTCCGAGAGGTAGGAGGAGAACCACTGCAAAACAGTGCCTCCCACTCCCACCTCCCGCAGTCGTCGCAGAAGGATACCATGGTCGATGGTATCGAAAGCCGCTGAGAGGTCGAGGAGAACCAGGATGGACGCATGGCCTCCATCTCTGGCTCTCCAGAGATCATCGGTCAATGCGACCAAAGCGGTTTCTGTGCTGTAACCGGGCCTGAAGCCAGACTGGAAGGGGTCAAGATAGCTAGCTTCCTCCAAGGTACGCTGAAGCTGGAAGGCCACCACCTTCTCAACAACCTTCCCAACAAAGGGAAGGTTGGAGACTGGACGATAGTTATTAAGAACGGCTGGATCCAAGGATGGTTTCTTCAGGAGGGGTCTCACCACCGCCGCTTTAAGTGCGGCGGGGAAGTGCCCCTCCTGAAGGGAAGCGGTAACAACCGCGTGGATCCAGCCTCGTGTCACCTCACTGCTGTTGGCAACCAGCCAGGAGGGACACGGGTCCAGTATACAGGTGGAGGTGCTCACAGCTCGCATAGCCTTGTCCACATCCCCGGAGGCAACATCCTGAAACTCAACCCAGAGATGGTCTGCCAAGCTATTCCCCTGTGTCTCGGCTGGATCTGCGGGAGTGGAGTCCAGGTCCGACCGAAACCGAGCAACTTTGACCGCCAAGAACTGGACATACTCCTCAGCCTTACCCTGTAAGGGGTCCCCCGCCTCCCTCCTATTTAGGAGGGAGCGGGTTATCCTAAACAGGGCGGCTGGGCGGGACTCGGCGGACGCAACCAAGGTGGCAATGTGTGTTTTTTTAGTTGTCCTTAATGCCCTGATGTATTCCTTGGTGCATGCTGTCAGAAGTGCTCGGTTCGATTCGGACCTATCGGACCTCCACAAGTGCCCTAGGCGTCTCCTCCGGCGCTTCATCTCCCGGAGCTCCTCGGTAAACCAAGGGGGTCTCCGGGATCCGCCGACCCAGAGGGGCCGTAGTGGCGCAATCCGGTCAAGAGACTCTGATGCTGCCGAGTGCCAGGCAGCAACAAGGGTCTCCACCGAACTGTGGGCGAGAGTATCAGGAATGACCCCAAGCTCCGTCTGGAACCTTACAGGGTCCATAGGTCGCCTGGGGCGGAACCACCTGGTCGGTTCCTCCTCCCTACGGTGGGGGTTTGGCCTCCAGAAGTCTAGCCTCAGTAGGCAGTGGTCTGACCACGACAGGGGTATGATCTCGTTACCCCTCAGACCAAGATCACAAATCCACTGCTCCGAGAGGAATACGAGGTCGAGTGTGTGACCCGCTGAGTGGGTTGGGCCTCGAATTGCTTGGGTCAAGCCCATGGCTGTCATGGAGGCCATGAACTCCTGCGCTCCATCAGAGTGTTCACCGAGCGAAGGCAAATTGAAGTCCCCCAGGACCATAAGCCTAGGGAACTCAATTGCTAGCTCGGCTACCGACTCGAGGAGCGAGGGGAGGGCTGCTGCAACGCAGTTGGGAGGCAGGTACGTTAACAGCAGACCCACTTGACCCTTGAGGTCCAGCCTCACCAGTAGGGACTCACACCCGACAAGCTCCGGAGCAGGGAGCCTACGAGGTGCTAAAGACTCCCAGACAACAATAGCCACACCGCCACCCCTTCCCTGGGCTCTCGGCTGATGAAGCACCTGAAATCCATCTGGGCACATTTCTACGAGGGGGACTCCTCCCTCAGTGCCCAGCCATGTCTCAGTAATACATGCCAGATCTGCCCTCTCGTCTAAAATTAAGTCCCGGACGAGGGGAGCCTTGTGAACAACAGACCTGGCATTTAGCGACAGCAGCCTGAGACCAGGGTCCCGATTACTCGCGCCATCTGACCTTGGAGTGGGACTCATAGGGCCGGAAGGAGGGATCTCTGTGATGTAGCAAACCCTCCTTCCCCGATGATGGCCAGCCCTAAAGTCCCCGCCATATCTGCCTCTCCCTGTTATGACCGCAATGCTCCGACCCTCTCCAATGGTTGTAGTCCCCCCAACCACCCCAATGACCCCCGCATACCCCGGCAGGTCCTCCGAATCAGTCATACCCAAACTCTCACTCAAGCAGTCCTCACAGAATAATTAAAACACAAAGTTACAACAATGATAATAATAAAAGTGAGATCATTCATATCATCCCAGGCAATCCCATGCACTCAGCATACCATATTAAAAGTAAAAATTTAAAAATTGTGCAGGCTCACAGAAACTGTGCTAAGTTTATGGTAGTCCAACATAACGGTCAGGTGAAGTGGCAACAATAACTCCGTCTTTCAGCCAATGAGAATATGGCAAAAATGCAATGCCCCGTGTGTCTGTACATGTGAGTGTCAATGGTATGTTGTCATGTTGCTCAGTTATCCTAGGGCTCAGGAAAATACGCGGGCTGTCCTTTACGTGAGAAGCTTCACAGCATCCTAAAAATATAATCAATACTAGAATTATGTCACACAATGAAAAAATAACAGAATGATACGAGAAAATTCTACAACTTATGGGTTTCATGAACTCCTGCCACAGTGACAGGGGGATAACCTGGAGGCTTTCTTCGAAATAAGGGACATTCTTCTGGTGGTGAATATGGTGGAGGGTGTCCTACCCTGTTTTCCTGGTCAGGGCAGGAAACAGCCTCCGCAATCTCATACGGTGGAGGGTGTCCAGGCCTGTTTTCCTGGTCAGACTAGGAAGCAACCTCCACAAGCTCTTCCTCATTCGGGGGCTGACGGACGATTGGCATCCCTGGATGTGTGTGGTGGTGATTTTGGAAGAAAAGGTCTTACGTGTCTTCCTGGGATCCAAAGTACTTTGTCTTTTAGTTGGACTGTGGCGTAGCCTCTTCCCCAGGTAATCAGGTCAGCAGATCCTCGCCACGTCAAGTCAGGCAAGCAGCGATAGTAGACAAGTGGTCGGGGGGTTTCTGCAGATGGTGGGGCTGCAAAATGACGACTTGCTGCTGAGGAAGGTGGCTGACCGGTGAGATTTGATGAAAATAGGAATGACTCTCCCATGGGGTGGGAGCTGTCAAGGTCAAATGGGAAGAAGAGTTGGTAGCAGCCGCTGCTGTGGTGTCAGCTACATCATTGCCTTCCTGGAGAGGCCCAGGGAAAGGCTGATGACTTCGTATGTGGGAAACATGAAAAAAATGGGTGCGGGGGGAAATTAACTTTTGCAAAGTTAAAAAGAGCGAGAGTAATTGTGGTTCCAATGAGGGAGAAAGATAGCCCTCATAGATTGATTTCACAATCTGAGTTACATAGAGGCTATCCAAAATCAAGTTGAAGGGTTTATTTGAAAAGGTAGAAAAATCCAAAATGGAGGCAGCAAGCTCTGCATGCTGAGTGGAAGTCTGCGGGGGAGTAATTTTGGTATACCACTGGCCATCCTGCTGCCAGGCACAGGCTCCATACGTTTTGCTTCCATCGGCAAAAATAGTCATGGCCTGAGGAAGCGGGCTAGGGGAATATGGAGTGTGCCATTGCAGGGGAACAGTTTTCAAAAGAGCCAATCTAGAGTCGGGAGGTGCATGGCAAGAAATCTTGCCTGGCCAGTCAGCGAGTGCGAATTGAAGGTTTTCCGAGCTAGCAAGTAAAGTCTCCCAAGTCGATAAAGAACAAGGGACAAAAATTGTGGAAGGTTCAATTCCAGCCAACAACTTTGTTCTGACACGGACGTTTGTAATTAGGGCTGCAAAAACAGCAGGTTTCTGAGAAATAGTGGATTTTGGGGTGTGAGACAAGTGAACCCATTCAATAATTAATAATTTTGAAGTTTTTTGCACCACGGCCCCCGTTGGGAGCCCAAGAGTATTACATATAATGAAAGCTAAGGGGGTGTCGTCCTGAAGACGATCCACCAAAATTTGAGCGAGGGCCTCATTTACTTCTTTTACACTTGCTGATATGTTTCATCTAATTTAATAATATCCACAGGGTTTTTGCCCATTGTTAATGCAGAAAACAACGGAGCCAGTTGAGGGGTTGTGAGCCCCATATATGGGCATGCCCAGTTAATGGAGTCCAAATATTGCTGCAACTGTACTAATGTGGGAGTGAGTGGCAAGTCCAATTTTGGCAGTGCAGGAACAGCATGAGAAGCCAAAAGCTTATGACCCAGGTACGAAAAAGGTTGTACTGTTTGAACCTTCTCTGGAGCTATATGCAGGCCATTTTTATGGAGAAGGTTAGTCAGAAAAGGTAATGTTGCTAAAGCCGTACCTGGGGGTCGACATGCTGCAACCAAGATATCATCCAGATAGTGATAAACTAAAAAGTGAGGGTGTGCCATCCGATACGGCTGCAAGGTTTTATCTACAAAATATTGACACATGGTGGGACTATTGAGCATTCCCTGAGGCAGGACCATCCATTGATAGCGAGAAGCGGGTTTGGAATTATTAAATTCTGGGACGGTAAATGCAAACAATTGGCGATCATTCTCGTGGAGTTGTACAGAAAAAAAGGCATCTTTTAAATCAATGACCATGAGATCCCACTCTTGGGGAATCAAGTTTGGATTGGGGAGGCCGCACTGCAGTGCCCCCATGGGTTGGAGAATTCTACTGACGGCCCGCAAATCATGCAAGAAATGCTATTTCCCAGATTTCTTTTTTATAACAAACACCAGGGTGTTATACGGGCTCAGGGACGGCTCAATGTGTCCTTTTTGTAATTGTTCCTGCACTAGTTCTGTTAAAGCCTTAAGCTTCTCCTGGGTCAATGGCCACTGATCGACCCAGACAGGGGTTTCAGTTTTCAAGATTAATCGCAAAGGATCAGAAAGCAAGACAGAAGAAGACATGACAAACAAAGTGGAAAGCAGTAACTGCAAGATTAATTTGGCATTAAATTGGTACATGAGCTCACAGCCCCACAAATTAATATGGAGGGGCAAAATGACAGGTTTGATTTGAGCTACTACAGAAGAATCAAAAGAAGGAACTGGTAGCCAATGCTTACTGATTTTTACCATTTGGACGCCGCCTACACTGTGGACTGTGGGAGAGGCTTCTGTAGGCCAATCAGGCAGCCATTCCTCTTCATGGATGACCGAAACATCTGCTCCAGTATCTAAAATACCAAGAAAGGAGTGGCCCTTAATTTGAAATTTAGCTGATGGGCGGGCATGTTTCATTGTTTGTTCTATTGCCATGGCTTCATGGCTTCCATGGTAATCATCCGGGTCTGTCTCGAGGGGTACCAGAATGGCCGTGGCCACTAGGGACCCCTCGGGAACATGCATCGGAACATTAGGAATAAAAATCAAAGCAACAGAAGAAAAATCAGAAGAGTCAGTAAGAAAGGGAGTAGCGAGAACTCTTTGAGATATGAAATCACGATGAGGAAAAACTAAAAGAGGCATCATAGGGGGTAGTGGAATAGAAGTAGTCAGAATCACTGGAAGAAAATAAGAAGAGCCAGGCATTTGAGCATCAATAGATTCATTTGCCAAGAGATTAAAATAAGAAGGAAAATAAGAAGCAGACATAGCAGCATCAACCTTTTGTGTGGGACTGGCTGAATGCCCCAGGATTAGTTTTCCAACTGTGAGTCAGGTTTGGGCATGGGGTTTGTGTGACATTGATTTGCCCAATGAAATCCTCTTTTACAACGAGGACAGACTGTTTTTGACTGCGGCAGGTGAGAGCTTGCGGCAGCGGCCCCGCCCCCGGGTGCTCGGCACTGAGATCGAAAATGGCCAGGCTTCCCGCAGTTAAAACAGTTGCCTGATTTAGGATTATTCCGGGAAGCTCCCTGAAGGGCCATGGCCAAAGTTTCCATGTTGTAGGTGTTGGTGCCAACCACCTGGCAAGCCGTCAGGTAGTCAGCAATCGTGACTCCGGGTTTGCTCACGAGAGAGTGCAAAACCCATTGACAATCTGAATTAGCATTTTCATAAGCCAATTTCATTAGCAATTCATTTTGGTCATCAACATTTTCAATTTGACGTGCCAACGCCTTTTGAAGGTCGTCGACAAAGTCAGAGTATGCCTGATTCGGGCCTTGTATAATTTTGAAAAAAGATTTTTGTGGGGTGGCCGACGCATCGTCCACCTTTTTTAGGGCTTCCAGGGCTGCCATTATACCTGCCTCTCCCCATAATGACCATAATGCTCCGGCCCACCCCTGTACCCGTAGACCCCATTTCCCCTCTCACAGTCTCCGCTCCTTCCGGCAGGCAATTTATATCAGTCATTCTAGGACGGGAGGTAGGCCTGGCCCCCCCCTACCACTTCTGCAATAGCACTCAGTGGAGGAGGCACCAGGCTGTATTCCCAATCCTCTCATACATACACAACCACTCATCCATACGTTCCCCACGGAAGTCAGTTAAAAGATAGAAAATACAACAATAATGAAATTTTTAAAAGTGGGTACAGACATCAACAGACATACCATTCACACCACATTCATAAAATTGTGCTGTTGTTAAAAGATGTGCAAATTCAGATAGAGTTTGTGGGTGGGTTCGCCAGGAGTCCAGTCCGGGGGGTTCGCGGGGATGTAAAAGGGGAGGAAGAGTCATGTCTTCTCACTTCCTTGCGTGGGAGATCTTGTGAAAGAGGGGTCCAAAAGGTTCCAGGTGGGCTATCATGGCTGTGATGGAGTGCCTTTATCTTTCATTTTTAAATGTTTTGTGTTATCTGAAGTTGTACATGTGCATATTACACTGAATGACCTGGAATGCCAGCATTTTTATGAATGTTAGCTTGTACATGACAATATCTGAATGGATGAACCAATTAATATCAATAATCATCTAAAAAAAATTTGTGTTCTCAATTTCTAAACTTGAAAACTAGAAATGCCACTCTGTTCACTTAGAAATTTCATCTGCTATTCATATGAGTGATAATTTTCCCTTACAGAACTTTGAGATATTTATTATCTCAAATTTTGTAAAATTGTGTCCAACTCAAAGTTAAACAAAAAGAGTGTGAAGCACTTGCAGTACTCAAGGTAATACTAGGTAATTTCTAGGTAATTTACACCTAATCACCTGGAAGTTATACATTTGTCATGTTATTAATCTCAGTGTAGTCAAGTTTTTCTAATTAGTATTTAATCCCAGTTTGATACAGTAAAGGAGTATAATAATTACCAATTTCCAATTGCTATTATAGAGCTTTAATATGCAGATCAACAGTTTAAACCATTATTTTTTTCCAGATTATGTATTCAATCAAAATATTTGCATCTCAGGAGAATTGCTTGCACTTCTTCCAGCCACCTTGTTTCAATATCTTTTTCGGAACTCTTCAGATGCTTCAAAAATTTCCTGATATTTAACAATTCCTGATTACCGGTTCCCTATAGATATTTATGTAAAAGAAACAGGGATTGCAGATTTAGAAAAGAGAGACAACCATAAATCAGCAGCAAATCAATTCTGAAAATACTGGTATTAATACACAATGTTCTAAAAAAGCCTATATCAGTATATTGTTCTAGAGTTATTAACTTATTTGCATATTTTTTCATTTGTTATATGTTTCATTGATTCAGTTACAGACATGCCGACAAGAGAATCACCATTGCTATGGGAAATTTTACAACTGGCTGAAAAAAAAGTTCATGTAGAAGAATAAAGGAATGGATGGAGAGAAACCATTCATTGATCGATTATTTTAAAAGACATCTGTAGGGAAACACACAGGACAACTAAAGACGGGAGTATGAGAAAAACACTTAATGGTCAAGAATGACAAATCTCATCATAATACTTCAAAGTGATTTCAAACCATAAAAATTAATACTAAACAGAAATGTAAGAAAGAATCAACCAAAAAGCCAATGCTTCTCTGATGGGTTGGGGTAAAAGAAGGACAAATAATAATAATAGTGTCATATTATTATGAAATCCGCTCTTCCCCTATTGTACATGCATCATGACATCGGTGGCATTACATAGCTCTTTGTCATGTTTACTTTGTCACTTTGGTAAAATCATCAGATTCTGAAGACACTTCTGCTCTCTAATAGTGTCTAAGCAGGAAATAAAAAATATTATTAATAGGAGAATAAACTCTTAGTAAACTATGAGGAATATAAGACTTATTGTTAATGAATTCATTGTTTGTAATCAAAAAGGGAATTAGCCTACAGCCATTATGGTCTCATAAGTAGCCTATGTCCAACCACTCTTAAATTCTGTTAATCTTTATCTAGCACCAAAATAGCGCTGCCTATTAGTTGACTAAATTCCTTTGCATAGGCATGAACAATAAATTAGTTTAATTGAAACTTAACATGTGGCTCTGGTCTGACAGATGTAGATGTAAGTATAGATATAGGTATTGGTAAAGCTATAAGGCTGCCCAGCTAGAGACCCATTCTGGGTGGTTTATATTATTGAGAATAAAAAACAATAATAAAGAGACTAGATATATGTGGAGATATTAAGATACTACAAGGGCTGTAGAGCTCCCTACTCAGGAGCCTGGGAAAATAACTTGGTTCTTAAAGACTTCCTCAACACCATTACATCAGAGCGACATGCATCTTAAGAAAAAGAAAAATCCAAAGTGATTTTAGTAGTATTTAAATTAAAAATGTTTCCTGGCAATTAAAATTGTTGCATTTGCATTTTTGCAAGGAAGATCAAAAATTACTTCTTTAAATATTTTATTTTAGTTTTTCATGATTTTAAAAACATATTTTTCTTAGCTTGATGTTTCCGTAGTTTTCAATCTTGCAAAAAATATTTCTTCAATAAAAAAATGTATATAAAAAACTACTGCTGCATTTGTTTAGAGCAGAATAAGAGAGTCAGGTATAGAATGTTGACTTACCATGTACAGCACGCCTTACAGTCAGAACAGGGTCCATTATAAAAGGTGGTGTATGGACAATACTCCCAAACACAGTAGCCACCAATTCTTCTACAAGCAATGTCCCGAGGGTCATTTGGATCAGATGCTGCGTAAAAAATGGCGGAAAATACCATTGGCATTTTAGATTCTGTATTTATTTATTATTACTAATTCTATTTTATTCTTTTCATAAATCTTACGTATTTCATGATTTGCATTCATTCTACATATAATAATAACAAGGAGCCCAAAATATTAGGAACACTATTTGAACACTGTTGGCATTGACAAAATCCCTCACAGTCAATAGTTATAGTAGAAGGCAACCTTACTTGGAACAGCTTAAATCTTTTGACAAAACCTTTAATAACATCAAACAACACCTGCCTATCCTCCATTCATTGGGAAGGACTTGGTAGGTAGATAAAAGTGCCAAATCTAGACTAAATATTTGGCTGACTATCCAACAAACGAATAATAATAAGATGTTGATGATATGTTGATGCTATACTAGGAAGCGATATGAACTCAATCAGGGGACCTCAAACTTTTTAATGGTCCCCCAGACTGTTGGGGGGCTGGACCAGCTGGGTGGGGGTGGCTAGGTGGACATGTGACTGGTTGGTGGTCATGGCTAGGTGGCCATGTGGATGTGGCCAACTTAGCAGTCCATTAAACAATAAACACAAATTAAACTTTAATTTGTCCTGTTTCTGGGGGTGTTTTAATTGCTTTGTTTGCATGTTGCTCTTTTGATTGACTTTTCTTTTTACTATATCGTTTTTTAAGTTATTTAGGAGTCTAGTGGTCCATTTCAGGAAATTCAGTTTTCCAGCAATCCTTCTCAGGCCCAAGGAGCTTACAATCAACAAGCAGAGCAAATCAGGGAAGGCACTGCCTCTCCTTCTTTTGGGTGGGTGGGAGGCAAGGGAGCCCAAGAGCCTCCTTAGAGAGAGGCAAAAGAGCAGGCCTATGTCTACTCCAGAACCTGGAAACAGGCAACCTTCAACAACAACCTCCCACATACTTGGGAAACAGGGTGCTTCTCCTCTGGGCTTGATTCCTCTGCCCCCTCCTCATTTGCTCCCCATGTTTTGTTGTGACTGAAGGAGTAGCCATGAGACCCAGGCAAACCCCTTCTGGCACAAGGGCCTCCTCTGCCTTCTTGGGCTGAGCTAGACGACTGAGTAGCCTGCCTGCTTAAATGGTGAGGGAAGGGAAGATGAGGAATTACTAGACTGGCCTGCCTTCCCAGAAAGCACCGCTTCCCTCTCCTGCTCCCTGCCACCAATTTCCCTACTCAAATTACCTCTGGCTTCCTCTCAGCCCTGCTCTTGATCACGTAGCCCATAGCCTAAATCTGAAACCTACAAAGAGGAGTAGGGGAGCACAATTTTCCAATTAAGAAAACTTAAAACGTACAAGGCTGCTTTTTCAGAATGCTGCACCAAAACCCTTTTCTTGAGTTGGGAGGAGGAAAACCACTTTTACTGTAGGGTTCCTGCCCCCGTGCAAGAATGTCCACAGCAGAGGTGACATCTACAGGGCCAGAGGTTGGGGGTGAGTTTCCTGCCAGAGATGTTACCTCACTGCCTCCTGACAGCAAAGTAGGGTCGAGGGGCTCTTGTTATCCTGAGGGCCTTCTGGAAGGGATCTGGCCACTCCAGCTCCCCTTTGGCATGCTCCCTGGGAACAGATATTAAACTTTAAGCAGAACTGGGCAGCTAAGGCCAAGTATTCTGAGGAAGGTGGTGACAGGCAGAGGCAGCATTCAGGGCAGGGAATTCGGCTGGTGTGAGGCACTTCAGGGAAGAGCCAGGAAGCATTCCAGGAAGCCTCGCTGGCCCACCCCCACCCCCCGCTGCTGCCACTGTTCGAAGTGCCACCATGAGCATCCTAAGGAAGGTGGGAAATGGCAGCAGTGGTGGCATTTGAATCAGGGGATTTAGCTGGTGCAAGGAGCGTTGGGGAAGAGCCAGGGAGGGTTCTGACGTTGCCATCTCCCATGTGCTGCCCTCTCTGCATGCCCATCTGCTGGCATCACACCTTCGCCAGCTGTGCCATTTGGCCGAGAACAATGGGAGAAAAATTTAAATGATTTTTTTAAAAGAAAGGGCAAACTACTAAGACAAGACAGGTAGATATGATCCCCCTGACACATTTTGTGATGGAAAAATGAGGTGGGAAGAACCTTCTTAACATTTATAGATTGAAATACCCTTTATGCTCTTTGACTGGTGATCAACACAAAAAATAAAGTATGTAAAGAATCCTTGTGAAAAGTATTTGAGATTAGTCTCAGGTACATTTTCCTCTAGACCATCTGGGTCATTTTAGTTTCTCTCCTTACCTGCTTGGTGGGAAAACAAGAAGATAGCAACAAGGAGGAGAAGAGCCTTCATGGCTGAAGCTCAGAGCAACCAGTTCAAGAGGCAGGAATCTCTAAGTCAGGTCAAGTGGGACTGGGCAGTTCTTTGCTGAGGAGGCTATTTATGAAGATTTAAGGAGCACAAGGGTCAAAGGTGGCTTAAATTTTGGCAACCTGGAGAAATGACATATGGAAGCCAGCAGGAATTCTAGGAAAGGAAGGAAGGTAGTAGCCAATTAAAAATAGCTGCATTTTGTTTAGGCTAATCAGAAGTGTAATTTAGCTAAAGCAGTTATTGTTTATTTTGATTTTTCTCTGTCTCTCAGCCACAAGAGGGAGCTCCAGTACAAAGAGCATAACAACATGAAAACTGTTCACTTACCAGGAATAATTATAATCTAATTTTAATAGTTTTAATGTTGTAAAGGTAATACTAAAAAGGCATATTTTTTCTCACATAGAGTACCATTTGGTTATTTAAATACTGTAAAGTTAAGAATGAACTTTCTCTCATCTCCACCTTTGGAAAAGCATCAAAAGTGTGACAAAGTCTTGAAAGCATAGCAAAATATCTGGAAATGTTGTGCTGTTTGATGGCAAAGACAAAAGTTATAGGTAGAAAGTAATGAGCTATGCCTCTCTTTGAAATCACCTTGCAACTGAAAACAAACAGCATGCAGGGAAATACATTTTAATCTTTTTCATTTAATAAATGCATACTTTATGTTGTAAAGGTAATACTAAAAAAGCATATTTTTTCTCACATACAGTACCATTTGGTTATTTAAATATTGTAACGTTAAGAATGAACTTTCTCTGATCTTTCAATCTTTTTCATTTAATAAATGCATACTTTAGGCCAAAGATTACTTATTATTTCTCTAATATGAATGGAAGGAAATGTAACAGAGTAGCATTCAATATAGAAGTCCAGCTTCCTTCTTCTGCTTCATTTTCTTCAGTTTAAAGCATTTCTTATAGGGGAATGGAAGATGATCTCTCTAAATAAATTCAGCAAACACTTTAAAATTTAGAAATACATTGGATTTCCTATGTTTTTAACACAATGGCTTATTTCTTTCTCAGGAAATACAATAAACTCTGCTTTCTTATCTCTTTTTATAAATAAATCTTTAAAGCCTTGATAGTTAGTTTTTGTTAAGAAAAATCAATTAAGAATTACATTTATAATTTAACCTTGATAAAGAAAGACAACTTTATATTTGTTCTTTTCACTTTTAAAAATGATGATCTTTCATCCCTTTAAATAGTGTCCTAAAACTTTATTTCCTTTAATTTTCTCGTCTTTTTTAAAGGAACTCCTTTATACATGTAACATGTCTCTTATGTTAATCTAAGGTAGGAAAGTTGCCCAGGCCACTCTTCTGGTTTATTATTTGTGTGTTCCTTTTACTTAGTAAGACATCAGCCACTTAAATTTATAAATCCTTTGTAACACCTTTTTCCATTTCATTATGTATTGTGACTTGTCATTTTAAAATCCACATTCAACAGTCTCCATCTTGGTGATATTTTCCTCTATTTCTAATTTTGAAATTTTTTTTTTTTTGGTAGCAGACAATATTAGGCAATTTCTAAAGGTGTTTTCATCAAATATCCTTAAATTATTTCTAAATTAAAATACTTCTCTCATTCTGCATAAGTGTAGCTCTTCTCCTTTAAAAATGGCCTTCAAAGCTCTCTTATAATATTTTTCTCTAGTTCACTTTTCCCCATGGAAGGTTTCTAGCACTTAGCTTCAACATCTTCATATATTTTTAATAGAATTTTAAATAACCCACAGGATGGATTTCAAAATCTTATTTGACTCCTTAATCCATTTATAACTTTCCAGAATCAGCATTCTAATCAGGATTTTCCTGTTTACTTCAAAATATTATTTTTTTAGTTCACGTATCAAACTTCTTTTGCTGAGCATAAAAAGGGAATCACTGTTAAATTGAAAATTGTCATTTTGAAGGTTCTTAATATACAAAAACAGGGAACAAGCAATTTCCAAATGAATAAGAAGGAAGTGTGTGAAACCAGTGTATATTTGAAGGCTCGAATCCACATCTTGGCCACACCACTGTGACCCTCTGTATGTAACTCTTGTGAGTTCCTTTGCCTGGAGAGCAATTTCAAGAAGCTTTTTTATTCACCAGCTCTTCATTCCACCATACATGTAGGCTATGCACAGAGTAGAGTCATTTCAGTCTGCCATTGCTTCCTCAGAAGTGCCTCTTTTATCCATTTTCTGATATTTCTTATATATATCCTTTGGTTCCCAACAACTTGGTACATTTCATTTATTTTCTGATTTAAATCTACAGGGCTGTCAAACTCATGTTGTCATGGCGGCATCACATGGTGTATTGCGACTTTTTTCTCCTTTGCTAAACCAGGATGGGCATGGCCAGCATGGAGGTATCTGGCCCATGGGCTGGGAGTTTGACAGCTGTGATCTACAGGATTCCTGGCTTTCTTCTTTTCTGTGGATACTTTTGGCCCATCTTTGGCTTATAGTCGCAATTGTCAATTTCAGTTTAGGCAACTGCATTTTCTCTCATAAATTAGTGAAAAGCTCAGAGTAGATCCACTTAATGCTATGGGCCACTCACCATAGAGAAATATTCCTATGATTGATCCAAGAATGGTCCATTAACTCAATAATATATCCTCAATGCTAGAAATGCAAGATCCATTCAAGGGATTAAGTACCCGCTTTTAGTATAGAATAGATTGAATTGGAAGGAAACTTGGAGGTCTTTAGTCCAACTCCCTATTCAGGCAGGGAACCCTACATCATTTCAGCAAATGGTTGTCCAATCTCTTCTTAACAACTTCTAGTATTGGAGAATTCATAACTTCTGGAGGCAATTTGTTCCACTGAGTAATTGTTCTAACTGTCAGAACATTTCTTCTTAGTTCTAGGTTGCTTCTCTCCTTGATTAGTTTCTATTCATTGCTTCTTGTCCTGCCTTCAAGTGCTGTGGAGAATAGTTTGACTCTATCTTCGTTATGGCAACCCCTGAGATACTGGAACACTGCTATCAAGTCACCCCTAGTCCTTCTATTCATGAAACTACCCAATTCCAGCAACCGTTATATATATATTTTAGCCTCCAGTGCCTTAATCATCTTTGTTGCTCTCCTCTGCGCTCAACATCTTTTTTACATTGTGGCAACCAAAACTGGATGCAGTGTTCCAAGTGTGGTTTTCCAAGACATTATTAACTGGTACTAACACTTCACATAATCTTGATTCTATCTCTCCGTTTATGCAGCCTAGAACCGTGGTGGCTTTTTTGGCAGCTGTTGCACATTGCTGGCTCATATTTAAATGGTTGTCCATTAGGACTCCAAGATCCCTCTCACAGCTACTACTATTGAACAAGGTATCACATATTCTAAAGTTGTGCATTTGTTTTTTGTTGCCGAAATGTATAACTTACTATTTTTATTGAACCTGTCTTCAGTTTGCCTTTTTTTTACCAGACGTTTCCAAAGCAATTCCTAATGGATGCTTTAAAGTGGGGGATATATTGTATACACAGGATTATATTATAAACAGTGGTTGGCTTTGTTCTGTTCTAGCTTGATTGATAAGTTAACTATGACCAGATCATAAAATAAAATACAATACAATAGCAGAGGTGGAAGGGACCTTGGAGGTCTTCTAGTCCAGTGTTTTTCAACCACTGTGCCGCGGCACACTAGTGTGCCGTGACATAGTGTAAGATGTGCCATGGGAAAAACACCCACCGGGTGTTTTTGCCTCGGGACATCTCTGTATCCCGAAAGTTGCTTTCGGGACACAGGGATGCCTCTATTAAGTCCTTGCGGCCCCGCGTTTACTTTAAAAACGCGGGGACTGCCGGGAGGTAGCGCACGCAGGGACGTCACTGACGTCCCATGCATGCGCCCATAGCGGTGGGTCTGACTGGCTGGCCCCGAAAGCACCTCCCCAGGGAGCAGCCACCGACCTCTTCCTCGCCCGCGGAGTCGCAGGAGGAGGCTGAGCAGAAACGCCCCCGCATCGCGCCACCCCGCAGGAGACAAGCGGCAGGAGACAAGCTTGCTGTGGGCTGGCGGTGGACAAACGAAGCTGCTGCCGCCCGCCTGCTCACCCATCTCCGGCCAGTTACAGTGCTCGGCGAGTTGGGTCGTTGGCGCCATCTCCCGCAGAAAGCAGCGGTTCCTGCCCCTGCCCTCCAGTCCCTCTTTCCTGCCAGGACTCTGCTCCGAAGCCAAGCAGGAGGCGCCGGGCACCTACCGGGCAGGGCGAGCAACTAGGCTTCGGAGGGAAGTGGGCTGGGGGGTGGGGGTAGAGGCTGACCACTGGCGGTGTGGGTAGCGGAAGAGAGATCCCCGTTTGGACAAAGGAGGTCCTCACCTTCGCTCTCCAAGACTGCCCCAGGCAGCCGCCTGCCCGTCACCAATGCTCCCTTCCCTGGAGGAGGGGAACCCAGAGGCAGCCCGGGCTGCCAGGGGCTTTCTCAGGATGGGACAAAGGTGCCGCTCCCCTTCCCTGATTGGAGTGATCAGCTTCGTGGATGTCACTTTGGCCCTTCCTGCAGCCCCTTCAACCTTCACTGGGCAGGGAAAGATCCTTCCAAGCTGCCCGGGCAGGGGACCCTCCCCTCCCCCCCACTGCTTGGGTCCTCCTTTCTGTCTTCTAGGGCCTAGAATTACTTTATATATAGTCAATATAGGCACAGAGTTAATTTTTTTTAACATTTTCTAATGGTGGTGTGCCTCGTGATTTTTTTCATGAAAAAAGTGTGCCTTTGCACAAAAAAGGTTGAAAAACACTGTTCTAGTCCAACCCCCTGCCTAGGCAGGAAACCCTATACTATTTCAGAGAAATGCTATTCAACATCTTCTTAAAGACTTCCAGTGTTGGGGCATTCATAACTTCTGGACACAAGCTGTTCCACTGATTAATTGTTCTAACTGTCAGGAAATTTCTCCTCAGTTCTAAGTTGCTTCTCTCCTTGATTTATTTCCACCCATTGCTTCTTGTTCTACCCTCAGGTGCCTTGGAGAATAGTTGACTCCCTCTTCTTTGTGGCAACCCCTGAGATATTGGAACACTGCTATCATGTCTCCTCTAGTCCTTCTTTTCATTAAACTAGACATACCAGTTCCTGCAGCTGTTCTTCATGTGTTTTAGTCTCCAGTCCCCTAATCATCTTTGTTGCTCTTCTTTGTACTCTTTCTAGAGTCTCCACATCTTTTCTACATCATGGCAACCAAAACTGAATACAGTATTCCAAGTTTGGCCTTACCAAGGCATTATAAAGTGGTATTACTTCACATGATCTTGATTCTATCCCTCTGTTTATGTAGCCTAGAACTGTGTTGGCTTTTTTGGCAGCTGTTGCACACTGCTGGCTCATATTTAAATGGTTGTCCACTAGGACTCCAAGATCCCTCTCACAGTTACTACTATTGAGCAAGGTACCACATATACTGTACCTGTGCATTTTGTTTTTCTTGCCTAAATGTAGAACCTTATACTTTTCACCATTGAATTTCATTTTATTAGATAGTGCCCAATGTTCAAGTTTGTCAAGATCCTTCTGTATCTTAAGCCTGTCTTCTGGAGTGTTAGCTATTCCTACTAGCTTGGTGTCATCTGCAAATTTGACGAGTTCCCCATTTATTCCCTCATCCAAATCATTGATGAAGATGTTGAAGAGTACTGGGCCTAAAACAGAGCCTTGGGGTACTCCACTGCATACTTCCCTCCATGTAGATGCAGTTCCATTGAGGACTACACATTGAGTGTGGTTGGTCAGCCAGTTACAAATCCATCTGGTGGTGATGCTGTCTAACCCACATTCTTTTACTTTATCTAGTAGTAGGTTATGGTCTACCTTATCAAATGCCTTACTGAAGTCCAAATAAACTATATCGATGGCATTCCTCTGGTCCACTAATTTTGTCACTTTGTCAAAGAATGCAATAAGATTAGTCTGGCATGATCTGTTTTTGACAAACCCATGTTGGCTTTTGGCTATTACTTTGTTTACTTCTAGGTGTTCGCTAATTTGTTGCTTGATTATCTTTTCCAGAATCTTTCCTGGTATTGATGTCAGGCTGATAGGTCTATAGTTTTCTGGATCTATTTTTTTTTCTTTTTTTGAAAATGGGAACCACATCAGCTCTTTTCCAGTCCTCTGGCAGTTCCCAAATGCTCCAGGATCTCTGAAAGATATAGTTCAGTGTTTCTGAGATCTTATCTGCCAGTTCCTTCACAACCCTGGGGTGTAATCCATCCGGTCCTGGTGGTTTGAACTCATCTAGGGTAGACAGGTGTTCACTTACCATTTTTTTCCCTATTTCAATTTGTGTTCCTAATCTGATTTTTGTGGTGCTGTTTTTGATAGGTTGTTTTATCCCTTTGTGTAAAGACAGATGCAAAAAGTGAGTTAAATAGTTCTGCTTTCTCCCTGTTGCTTGTCACGTTTTTGCCACTTTCTCCCAGCAATGGACCAATTGTTTCCTTTTAAACTTTTTCTTGTTTTTAACATGTTGGAAGAAGCTTTTTTTTTGTTAAAAAGCTATAGATTAAAAAGCTTGCTGAATTGGTGAATATCTCTTTTCCCTGGAGAAAATTCGGGGAAATCATCTATGTAATTTTCATACCCAATACCTTTGGTAGAGATATTGGAAAGCCTATTTGGGCCTGGAATCAGAAGCTATGTCTAAACAAGAAAAACTTTATATAAACTTTATAGAGAACCAAAGTGTTGTAATATTTTGAATAGGGTAAACATTTAATGGGCCAGGATAGCAATCAACCAGGCTCAGATTCCTCCAGGGATTCCTATGGAAACTTCCATACTTTTGCCTTAGCAGTGCTTTCAAAGTATCCCACGTGGCATCCCAAATGGATCCAGTTTTTATTTAAAGTGTAATTTCTGAAAAGTTTGATCCAAATATCATTTACATTTGATTTTTAAGTATTTTGTGTTATCTGTAGTTGTACATGTGCATATTACACTGAATGACTTGGAATTCCAGTATTCTCATGAATGTTAGCTTGCATGTGACGATATCTGAATTGATGAACCAATGAATATCAATAATCATCTAAATAAAATTTGTGTTTTCAGTTTCTAGACTTGTGCACTTAGAAAATTCATCTGCCATTCATATAAGAGTGATCATTTTCCCCTACAGAACTTTTAGATATTCATTATCCCAAATTTTGTAAAATTGTGTCCAAGCAAAGTTAAACAAAAGAAGTGTGAAGCACTTGCAGTACTCAAGATAATACTAGGTAATTTCTAGGTAATTTCCACCTAATCACCAGGAAATTATACATTTGTCATGTTATTAATCTCAGTTTGGTCAACTTTTTATAATTAATATTTAATACTAGTTTGATACAGTAATGAAGTATAATAATTACAAATTAACCATTGCTATTGTAGAGCTTTAATATACCGATTAATAGGTTAAACAGTTATCCTTTTCCAGATTATATATTCAATCAAAATGTTTGTATCTCAGGAGAATTGCTTGCACTTCTTCCAGCCACCTTGTTTCAATTTCTTCTTCGGAACTCTTCAAACTATTCAGAGTTTTCCTGATAGTTTATACAGGACCTTGGCGTGGCCTATAAACATTTTTTTTAAAAGAAACAAGAATTGCATATTTAGAAATGAGTGAGAATCATAAATCAGCAGCAAATCAATTTTAAAAATGCTAGTATTAATAGACAATGTTCTATAAAAGCCTACATTAGTATATTGTTCTAGAGTTATTAACATATTGTATATTTTTTCATTTGTTATATACCTTATGGCAGGGGTGTCAAACTTGCGTCACCAGGCAGCATCACATGATGTATCCCCCTTTGCTAAACTGGGCATGGGAATGGCCAACATGTGATACATCCAGCTTACAGACTGCGAGTTTGACAACTCTATGGGTTCAGTTGCCCCCATCCCCAGAAGCAGCATTTGTTCACAACATTTTTTGATATATAAGAGAATTACGGTTATGATGGGAAATAATACAGCTGATTGGGGGGGAAAATCACAATAGAACGATAAAGGAATGGAAGGGGTGAAGCCATTCATTGATCGATTATTTTAAAGAACTCTGTGGGAAAGCACACAGGACAACTAAAGAAGGGAGTATAAGAAAAAGACTTAATTGTCAAGATGGACAAATCTCATCATAATACTTCAAAGTTATTTCAAACGATAGAAAAGTAATGCTCAACAGGAATGTAGAAAGAATCAATAGGCCAATACAGTTTTTTATTGTGAAATCCGTAGAGGAAGTGGAGTTGCTATCTTTATAAAAAGTCCCTAAATCTAAAAAATATTCAAGTTACGCATGAACTCGCTCTTCCTGAGACCATTGTCTGCGAGCTGTCCTTAAATACCACACTTAACTTCTTAGTATCTTACATCATACATGCGAACAAGATAACTTCACTACTATTGTGGGCTGCGTCCTGCCCACACCCTCTTATCTTTCTTGTTGACCTCAATCTACCTCTTATTAATTGGACCCTAAACAAATGTACAACTGAACCCATACATGCAACCTGTGCAATGTTGTTATTAGTCTGGGACTAGATCAACTAATAACTAACAACACTAGACTCAACAACTGCCTTGATCTCATCTTCTGCAACAGTTTAAACTCAATTTATGGACTACAAAGAAAGAATCCTTTTCCAACAGTGACCACAGCATGATTGACTTTTGTCTCAATATATCATATTTTTGGATTATAATACGCACCTTTTTTCCTCAAAAAAGAGGCTGAAAACTGAGGTGCATCTTATACATTGAATACAGCATTTTTTTGCCTCCCAAAGCCCCACCCTCTTCACCAAAGTGGCTGTGCATACCCTTATGGGGGCTTTCAGAGAGCTCCTGGGGGCTGGGGAGGGCAGAAATGAGCAAGCAACAGGCCGTTCTGCCCCTCCTCCAGCCCCCAGCAGCACTTTATAAGCCTCCATAAGGATATGCATGCAGGTTTTTTTGACAAAAAAGGCCCATTTTCACAAAAAAATGGGCCATTTTTGAGAGGTTTGCAAAGTGCAAACAAAATTAATTTCTCCCTTTCGGAAAGCTCTTAACTGATTGATGAGAATAGATTGATCAAGTGCTTTGCCAGCAGAAACAAAGTTTTAGGTGCTGCAGAATGTCAGTGATTTCCTTCTCCAGCACATGGATAAATACACCTGGAAACATCTACCTACCTACCTACACACGCTCTCTATATATCCCTCTATCTACCTACCTACCTACCTACCTACCTATTCTCTCTCTCCCCCTACCTATCTACTGTATTTCTCTCTCTCTCTCTCTCTCTCTCTCTCTCTCTCTCCCTACTTACTCTCTCTCCCCCCTCTATCAACCTATGTACCTAACTACTCTCTCTCTATCTCCCTACTTATCATATTTCTTTCTGTCTCTCTCTCTCTCTCTCTCTCTCTCTCTCTCTCTCTCTCTCCCTCCCTCCCTCCCTCCCTCCCTCCCTCCCTTTCTCCTTACCTATCTACTGTATTTCTCTCTTTCTATCCCTCTATCTACCTACTTACCCACCTACCAGGGCTGGATTCCTGCCAGTTCTAACCTCTTCTATAGAAGAAATTCCAAAAATCTACAGTGCTGTTTAGAACCGCTTTCAGCTCCTTCCCCCCACTCGTCCGCACATCATCAAGATGAAGAGCGAGAGGAGGAATTCTGGGAGTTGAAGTCCACGTCTTAAAGCTGTCTAAAGGGTTAAGGGTGCAAGGGCCTTGTAACTTGACAGCTTTAAGACTTAGCATAGCAGTTAGACTTATATAGCAGTTAGACTTATATACCGCTTCATAGGGCTTTCAGCCCTCTCTAAGCGGTTTACAGAGTCAGCATATTGCCCCCAACAACAATCCGGGTCCTCATTTTACCCACCTCGGAAGGATGGAAGGCTGAGTCAACCCTGAGCCAGTGAGATTTGAACAGCCGAACTGCTGAACTGCAGTCAGCTGAAGTAGCCTGCAGTGCTGCATTTAACCACTGCGCCACCTCGGCTCTTCACACTTCAATGCCAGAGTTCCTGAGCCAACATGACTGGAGGAGGAATTCTGGGCATTAAAGTCCACAAATCTAAAAGCTGTCAAGTTTGAACACCCCTGTTTTTTTTTTCTAAAGGGTTAGGGGTGCAAGGATCTTGTAACTTGAGAGCTTTAAGACTTGCGTGCTTCAAATGCCAGAGTTTCTGAGCCAACATTTTGGTTGCTAAGCAAGTGCAATGTTAAGTGAGTTTCACCACATTTTACAAGTTGGCCATTCCCACCCAGTCACATGGCTGGCAAGCCACTCCCACCAGGTCACATGGTTGGCAAGCCACTCCCACCCAGACACATGGTTGGCAAGCCATGCCCACAAAGCAGGCCACACCTACAATAGAGGTTCTAAAAATATTTAAACCTATCACTGCCACCTATCTACTCTCTCTCTCCCTCTTCCCCTCTACCTATGTACCTACCTACTCACTCTCTCTCTCCCTACCTATCTACTGTATTTCTGTCTCTCTCTATCTCTTTCTATTTCTCTCTTTATCCCTCTACCTACCTACCTACCTACCTACCTACCCACCTACCTACCTACCTACACACTCTCTTTCTCTCCTACCTACCGTATTTCTCTATTTTGCTATCTATCTATCTATCTATCTATCTCTATCTATCTCTATCTATCTATCTATCTATCTATCTATCTATCTATCTATCTATCTATCTATCTATCTATCTATCTATCTATCCCTTTATCTACCTACCTAACTACTATCTATCTCTCCTTACCTACCTACTATATTTCTCTCTCTTTCTCTCCCTCTGTATCCCTCTATCTACCTCCCTACTTTTTTAAAAATTTGCCTCTTCAAAACCTTGGTACGTCTTATACTCCAATGCGTCTTATTCTCCGAAAAATACAGTACATCCTTACAAAAATCATAATAATGATAGGCTGCCCAATTATAACTTTAAAATAGCCAACTATGATCTCATAGATGCAGATCTTTCATCTCTTGATTGGCACATTCTATTCACTGTGGAGATGGGTTCCTACTGGTATGGTCCAGTTCGATTGAAGGGTAGTGGAAATTGGCCATACTTTTCTGTACTGGTAGTGATGCCAGCCTGTCGATGCCCCCATAGCGGTATGGTCCCCTGGCCTGCCCCAGCTCACTCCCTCCCCTCCGGTCACTAATTGCTCACTCTCTTGCCTAGTCTACCCACACCATGCTTGCCCTGCCTGCCTACCTATCCGTCACTTACTGACTTGCTGATCACCCCACCTCTGAGATCCCTATATATACCATGGTCACCACGTAGCCACTACCTTTATTGGCTTGGGTCTCACATCATCTTATTGACTTCCTGATCTCTCTGACTCAATCCTTGCTGACTTCACAACCTGCCTGCCCTGCTGTGTTACTGCTGCCGCCTCCTGCGGCTGCCTAAAGGTAAGTAAGCCTAAGGCTGTGACTTTGCAGGGCGCAGACGGTAGGGGGAAGCTATCAAGAGTGCCGGCAGGCTTCGCTGTCTATGCGAGCCCGGACTGGCTGAGGCCTTCCTTGCCACCACTCCCCGGGCTTGCATAGACCGTGAAGCCTGCTGGCACTCAGCAGATAACTTTCCAGGGCATGTGGGGGGCAGGAAGAACCACCGCAAGTACCATCAGGCTTGGGGTCTAAGCCTGGGGACCCGGCTGAGGCTTTCCTTGCTGCCATCCCCAAGGTCCTGTAGACCATGAAGCCTGCTAGCACTTGGCAGGTGACTTCATGGGACATGCCAACGGACGACAAGAACCACCATGAGTGCCAATGGGCTTCACGTTCTACGTGAGCCCAGGGACCGGCTGAGGCCTTCCTTGCCACCAGTCCCCAGGTTCATGTAGACCACGAAGCCCACCAGCACTTATTGGGTGACTTTATGAGGCTGTGCTGTGGGGCAGTAAGAATCACTGAGAGTGCCTGTGAACTTCATGATCTATGCGATAAAACAAATCCCATGTGAAAAAGTATTCAAAGCCAACAGGCTTGAAATTTTGAGCTTAAACAACTTAGAACTGCATCGCCTTGGGTCTGCCCTAAGCATAGTAAATAAAATTATCTGCTACAATGTCCTACCTGTCAACAACTTCTTTAGCTTCAGCCACAATAATACACAGGCAAACAATCAATACAAACTCAAAGTAAACAGCTCCAAATTTGATTGCAGAAAATACAACTTCAGCAACAGAGTGGTCAATGCCTGGAATGCACTAGCTGACACTGTGGTTTCTTCCTCTAAGCCCCATAACTTTAACCTTAGATTGTCTAAGGTTTAGACTGACCTCACCCCATAACCGCACCGATGTGCCAACCATCCCTGTCCTAATATTCCTTTTTATTCGTATCCATTTTATGTATTAAAAATCATGTTTATACTTATATATGTTATCTGATACATGCTTGATGAAATAGATAAAAATGTTCTATGATGGATTTGGGTAAAAGAATAGAAAACAATAACAAGAGCATCATATTATTATGACATCAGCTGTTCCCTTTTTGTATAGGAATCAACCTGGAGTCCTTGTGATCCCACAAGTGGTCTAAGACCAACTGCTCTTAAATTCTGTTAATCTTTATTTAGCGCCAAAATAACACTGATGATTAGTAAATTCCTGTGCATCGACATGAGCAATTAATTGGAACCTAACATGTGGCCTTGATCTTCTGCATCTGATATGTAGATGTAAAGTATAGATATAGGTACTGGTAAGCTAGAAGGCTGCCCAGGTAGAGACCAATTCTGGGTGGTTGATATTACTGAGAATAAAAAACAACCATAAAGAGACTACATATATGTGGAGATACCAAGTACAAAACACCAAACCCCAAGGGCTGTAGAGCTCCCTACTCAGGAGTCTGGCGAAACAACCAGGTTCTTAAAGACTTCCTCAACCCAATTATATCAGAGAGATATGCATCTTAAGAAAAAGAAAAATCCAAAGTGATTTTAGTAGTATTTAAATTAAAAATGTTTTATTGGCAACTAAAACTATCACATTTATACTGCTGCAAATAATATCAAAAATTACTTCTTTAAATATTTCTCTTTTTCTTTCTCTTTTTTATCTTTCTTTTATTTTAATAATTTTTCACTTTTTCTTTAATTTTTCATAATTTTTTATCTTTCCTAGATTTATGTTTCCGTAGTTTTAAATCTTGCACTACTGCATTTGTTTAGAGCAGAATAAGAGATTCAGGTATATAATGTTGACTTACCATGTACAGCAAACGAAACCACCAGCACAGTCTCCTGATTGTACACTAGGAAATGGACATGATGCTCTACAGGTGCCACCACTTTGGAAACAAGCAATGTTAGCAGGGTCTCTTTGGCCAGTTACTGCATAAAAAGGGGGAGAAATACTATTGGCATTTTGGAATCTGTATTTATTTATTATTACAAATCATATTTTATTCTTTTCATAAATGTTACATGTTTCATGATTTACATTCATTTTAGAAATAATAATAATAAGAAGCCCAAAATATTAGGAACACTACTTGAACACTGTTGGCATTGACAAAATCCCTATCATTTAATAGTTATAGTAGAAGGCACCTTTACTTGGAACAGCTTAAATCTTTTGACAAAACCTGTAATAACATCAAACAACAACATCTACCTATCCCCCATTCATTGGGAAGGACTTGATAGGTAGATAAATGTGCCAGATCTAGTCTAAAGTTCTGGCTGACTGTCCAACAAACCAATAATAATAATGATTCTGGTGTTGATACTGTACTAGGAAGTGATGTGAGCCCATTCTCACCTATGGAAGTTGAATGGCTGTATAGAAACTACTAGTGGAGATGACAGTATATTGGCTCAGCTATTTAAAATCCTAAAAGATTATGCTGTTAAAAGTGCTGCACTCCAGCAAATTTGGAATACTTAACAATGGGCACAGGATTAGAAAAGTTCAGTTTACATTCCAATCCCAAAGAAGGGCAATGTCAAACAATATTCAAATTACTAGGCAATAGTGCTCATTTGACAAGCTAGCAAGCTCCTGCTAAAATCCTATATGCTAAACTTCAGCAACAAGTGAACTAATCACTTACCAGATGTATAAGTTGGATTTTGAAAAGCAGAGGAACTAGAGATCAAATTAAAGCATTCACCGGATTATGGAGAAACCATCTACTTGATTATACTAAAGCCTTGGATTGTATGAACTGCAAAAGTGTAGCAAGTTCTTAAAGAGACAGAAGTGCCACATGACCTTACCTATCTCCTGGGAAACCTGTATGCAGGTCAAGAAGCAACAGCTAGAACTTGACATGGACCAATCAATTGGTTCAAAATAGAGAAAGGAGTACTAAAAGACTATATATTATGATCCTGTTTATTTAACTTATATGCAGAGTACACCATGCACAATGCTGAGCTGAATGACTCACAAACCAGAATTAAGATTGCCAAGAGACATATCAACAATCTCAGATAAGCAGATGATCCTACACTAATGGCAGAAAGTGAAGAGGGTAATGAGGGTGAAAGTGGAGAGTGCAAAAGTTGGCTTGAAACTAACATTAAAAGCTAAGGTCATAGCATCAACTTCCATTATCTCCTGGCAAGCAAGTAGAAGGGGAAGAAATGGAAGATTTTATTTTCTTAGACTGCAAGACCACTTCAGATGGCAACTGCAACTATGAAATTAGAAGACTCCTGTTCCTTGGGAGGAAAGCTATGGTAAACCTAAGCAGCATATTAACAAGATAGACATCACTTTGTCAACAAAGTTTTGCAGAGTCAAAGCTATAGCTTTTCCAGCAGTAATCTATGGCTGTTAGAGTTGAATTATAAGGGAGGTAGAGCACCAAACAATTGGTGCTTTCAAATTGTGGTTTTGGAGAAATCTAAAGGAAATCAACCCTCATTTTTCTTTGGAAGGACAGATACTGAATCTGAAGCTCAAATACTTTGGCCACCAAATGAGAAGAGTGGATTAATTGAAAGGATCTTGATGTTGGAAAGATTAAAGGCAAAAGGAGAAAGGGACAGATGACACATTTAGAAAGTGTCATTGACATAATGAACATGAACTTGGGAAAACTCAACTGATATAATGGAGGACCAGGCGACCTGGTGAGCTATAATCGATAGGCTTGGACAAAACGTAGCAAGAGGACAACAACAAGAAGAAACATTACTGTAGGCTATATATTTATTTGATTGGATTTATGTGTCACCATCTCATCTAGAAGTGACTCTTTGAATATTGAATTTAAAAGAACTTAATAAACTAAGATAGAATTAGGACAACAGTGATATGCTGCAAAAAAAATCCTCAGTATTGTTTACAATTACCATTCACCATATAATTCATATAATACATATCTTAATTCCTATAATGTGTGCTACCAGCTATATTTCATGTTTCCATCATTTCTGCAACTGCTTTAGTTTCCCCATTAAATTCTGAGGCTAGAACTAACCTCTTCTATGAAGCTATTCCATCAGAAAGTGAAGGCCCTTAAAGAAGCTGGAGAATTTAAGAGAGGTTTTCAACTAGCTGATTTTGAAGAATTTCAGAATTACCTGGTGGGGGAGGGAATTAGAAGCAGATAAACCTTTCATGGGGGGAGAAAACTGGGGAAATCAAGAGGCAAATTTCAGATTTACTGAAAAAAAGCATATGTTAAGCAACATAGCATTTTAATAGTAGATCAACTTATGTAAATGTAAATTTGTTAGGGGGATCATTCTTCTATAATAATGCCATGAATTTTCTTAGCTGTTTACCCTTTTTTTTAAAAAATAAAATATCATTTTTCTTTTTCTCCAGTCATATTTGAGAGGGATACTGTTGGAAATATAATAAATGACATAAATAATATTTTGTGAGTGTATCTTCAGACATTCATCTTGAAATATTGGCAGATGAGTCTTCCCATAGGTATAATAATGTTTAACAATGTTTTACAAGTTTTCCTACTTTTCAGGATATATCAATGCTTTATTCTATTGGATTTGGCACATCCAATAAAATATGTCCATTTTGTCATTAAGCAGAACAAATCTTTGTTCAGAGACCAGCCTCAGGATTAAAGTCTGAAGATAAACTAGAATAAGAATAAGAATAAGAATAGAATAGAATAGAATAGAATAGAATAGAATAGAATAGAATAGAATAGAATAGAATAGAATAGAATAGAATAGAATTTGTTATTGGTCAAGTGTGATTGGACACACAAGGAACTTGTCTTTGGTGCATATGCTCTCAGTGTACATAAAGAAGAATGAAATAGAATAAATTCATCAAGAATCATAAGATACAACATAAGATATAATGCTTAGTGATAGTCATAGGTTAATAATAAGCAATCAAATTATACTAGGAAACAAACAATATCAATTTTAAAGATACAGGTAACATGGTTATAGTCATAAGTGGAAAGAGATAGGTACTAGGAAAGAGATAGGTGCTAGGAAGGAAGAGAAGAATAATAGTAATACAGTCTTAGTAGATAATTTGACAGTGTTGTGGGGATTAGTTGTTTAGCAGAGCGATGGCATTCAGGACAAACTGTCCTTGTGTCTAGTTGTTCTGGTGTGCAGTACCCTATAGAGTCATTTTGAGGGTAGAAGTTGAAACAATTTATGTCCAGGGTGTGAGGGGTCTGTAGATATTTTCTTGGGGGCTCCTGTGCTAATTGTACAGGTATCTGATATGATTTTGCCTAGTTTCACCTGCTGCTTCCTGTCTGTTAGGAAGCTTATGATCCATTTACAAGTGTGAACAGGTACAGCTAGATGATTTAGAAGAATATCTGGAATGATGGTATTGAATGCTGAGCTGAAGTCTACAAAGAGGATCCTTGCATAGGTCTTTGGAGATTCACGATTTTCTAGGATGTAGAAAATCATTCTAGGATGAGCCATATTAACAGTGTCATCTGTCAATCTATTTGCTTGGTATGCCGATTGCAGGGAGTCTAACAGCGGATCTGTGGTGGTTTTCAAGTGGGACAGCATTAGCCTTTCAAAGGTTTTCATAACTTCAGATGTTAAAGCAACTGATCTGTAGTCATTCAATTCCTTGATGGTAGGCTTCTTCGGCACTGGGATGATAGTAAAGTGTTTGAAGCAAGAAGGAGCATAGCACATCTCTAGTGATTTATTGAAGATTTGGGTGAAGATGGAGGCCAATGGGTCAGCAAAGACTTTTAAGCAAGAAGGAGTTATCTTGTCTGGGTCTGGAGCTTTTACTGGCTTTTGTCTGGGAAATAGATCTTGCACTTCCTTTTCTGTGATCACTAGAAGTTGTGAACCCAAAGGGATGGGATCAGTTGTAATAGGTTTAGCTGTTGTTGGTGTGAGATGGGGTCACAAGGATGGAAAGCTGAATCTACCTTAAGCCTGATGAGATTTGAACTGCCAAATTGCAAGCAGCTGGCACTCAGCAGAAGTAGCCTGCAGTACTGCACTCTAACCACTGTGCCACCATGGCTCAAGATATTATTTTATCTTATTTATTTTATTTCCAACAGTATCCCTCTCAGATAAGATGGGGAAAAAGAAGAAGGATTTATTTTGCAAAACTACTAAGACAGCATAGCATTATTATAGAAGGCAAGTAGATATGATCCCCCTGAGACATTTCTTGTTGGAAAAATGGTGTGGGAACACTCCTCTTACCTTTTGTAGATTGAAATACTCTTAACACTCTTTGACTGGTGGTCAATACCAAAAATAAAATAAGTAAACATTCCTTGTGAAAAGCATTTGAAATTACTCTCAAGTACACTTCTCCTCAAGACCATCTGGGTCATTTCAGTTCTTACCTGTGACTGCTTGGTAGGAAAGCATGAAGATGGCAACAAGGAGGAGAAAAGCCTTCATGATTGAAGCTCAGAGCAACCAGTTCAAGAAGCAGGAGTCTCTAAGTCAGGTGAAGTGGGACTGAGCAGTTCTTTGCTGGGGCTATTTATGAAGCTTTAAGGAGCACAAGGGTCAAAGGTGGCTTAATTTGTGGCAACCTGAGGGAATGACAACGTCACAATTACATTGGCATTCTTTTTAAAAAAATCTACCTTCTGGTGGGCTGTTTCGTGAAAGGATTCAGGATTGGAGGAGAAAAGAGGTGAGTTTCAGAACAAAGTTCAGTAAGTTAAGCATTTACTCTCCAGCAGAAATTCAAATGCAAGATGTGAATGTCCTCTGCCCTTGCTGTTATTTGGCATTGAAAGATGTAATCCTTCTATACATCAGATTCTAGATATTAAAACAGCAATCATAGCAGATATCCATCTTTTTTGTAGATATGTGTTAATATATGCCACATACGACTTCAGCAACAGAGTGGTCAATGCCTGGGATGCACCTGACTGTTGTTACATCCTCAAACCCTCATACCTTTAACCTTAAACTGTCTACTGTTGACCTCACCCCATTCCTAAGAGGTCAGTAGGAGCATGCATAAGTGCACCAGCATGCCTAACATCCCTGTCCTAATGTCCTCATTTATTTGTACCCATTTCCTGTGTCCTTATTCATGTTTATTCTTATTCCTGTTATCTTGTACATGAGTGACTAACTAACTAAACTAACTAACTAACTAACTAACTAACTAACTAAAATAAATAAATAAATAAATAAATAAATAAATAAATAAGAACCACTTAAAACTGTCTTATGCATGGGTTCAGGGTAAGATGAAAGCAGTGTCAAGAGCAGTGAAACAGTGCTGTCAGGGAATGTTTATAAGGTGAACATAGATGCAAGTGAGGAATGTCCCTTATTTATTTAAGGTTTCAGAAGCAAGCAGTCTTGAAGGGCACAGATCAGCTTTGCTCCTTGTGCAGCAACATTTCTGTCCAAATTACTTGATTTCATTACCAGGTTGACCTTGAAATATTCAAGAGATTTGGTTCTGTCGAAGGGGTGGGCTGCTGGGGGTTCACAGTGGTTCGGGAGAAACTCTAGCTAAGATTCTATGCAGTTCAGACAACCCCCAAATCCCACTCCTGGCTGGGCCTCTCTCCCTCTCTCCCTCTTGGGAGGGTTCCCAAGAGTCCTCACATGGTCCATTTTGCAGATAAGTGCAGGGCGCGCACGGAGGCTTGGAGAGGGCGAAAAATGAGCCTACTGGAAGTTCAGGAAGGCCAGATATGGGCACAGAAATGGGCTCCAGAGGGCCTCTAGAGCCTGGGAAGGCAGTTTTCAGCCTTCTGGAGGCTCAAGGAGAGCCTCCACAGTCCAGGGAGGACAAAAGCACCCCAACCATGGTGCAGAAGGCCAACTAGGCCACACCCATCATAGCCATGTTCACCCAGCAATTGGGCAGCGAACCCCTTGCTAAAAAAATTTGAAGCCCACCTGTGGTTCTTTGTGATTTTAACCTTCACTTGGTTTATCTTGAATCTGGAAAAGCTTAGGAGTTGATTGTCATCATGGAAACTATGGACCTGACGTAATTATAGAAGGCCTAGGCCTACTTGTTCGACTCATTTGTTGGTTTCTTAGTTATCATCAGAACAATCAGGATACCCAAATGAGATTTTAAACATTTGAAAGTTTAAGTGCTGAATGTCTTAAAGCTTTTGTTTACTATTTTAAAAGAGAAAGGCATTCAAACTGTAAACCTGCTCAAGGAAAATATTTTTAAGGGGAAAAAAATGCAAGAAATGTAAAGATGGTGTACTTTTTTTCCTCAGTAGTTTAAAGGTCATTCCAATTCTATCTTGACACAAGTCAGCAAGGAAAGGGTTATTTTTTTTTCATCCAGTTCCTTTAGCCTCTGAAATATTTCATCAGTTAGACAGCATCATCCAACTTTATAACAATAATTAATCCTAAACCTCATGTAGTCACCGTCATGCTGGGCATAGTCATTTAATGTCCCACAAGGTAAATCTTTAATTTGAAGTTATCAATTCATCAGCATTTCTCAGACCTATTATAATTTTTGGAGGCATTGGTGGATTGATCCCACAAAATTCTTCCTATTGGAGAGAAATAAGGGTGGGATAATTTGTAATCTTTTAACTTGGGGTATATAGTAGCAGAAATATAATTAGGGCAGAGAGTTTAGTAAAATTACATCTAAGCTGCATATCATTCTCTGCAATTCCTGAATCTTTGAAATAGTTGAAGCTATTGAGGGACAAAAATAACAGAAAATTCAATAATCTAATTAAAGCTAAAAGTCACATTTTAGGCAGAATTACCCTAACAAGGATAAAGATTTTGCTTTTATTTTTAGCCTGATAATTTTAATTACTCAATAATTATATTATTTTTATATCATTTTATTTTTTGATGCAATACTTCTAAGGCATGGTTTGGCAGTCAAAGCTGGGTGGTATCAAAATTGAATAAATAAATTAATTAAGAAAGCAAAGTACACCAAAATGATGAATGAAGTAAGGTACATCAAAACCATGTTGTCTTGTCTAGGAAATGTTGAGCAAATTGGAAAAAAAATTCCCACCCATCCCCATTAAACTTTGGAAATTAACAAATTTGGTTACAAATTTTGCAACAGAATTTGAGAGTTAATAAGAAACAAAACTGATTATCTTTTCTGTATCAAGGCATAATTTTCAAATGGCTTTAGCCATGATCCCACTAAGCAAGAAAAAAAATCAGTCTCAGTATTTTATACAATACATTCAAGGGATCAAGTAACAAGACCATGAAAACTTGTATTACATTATTTTTTTTCTCTTTCTAATTTGTTTTTTTTTTTTAAATAAATATGACAGAAATCAGTAGGAAATGAATAGAGCTTTCAGTTACAAGTCCAGCTATTGATGCTTAATGTTGTTTATAAAAAGGTATAATGTCCTTGCAACTAGGTAGGACTAGTTTCTGGAGAAATATGCAAAGCTGCGTTTTTTATGGTTCTTTAAAAGCAGTATTTAAGTTATTCATTAATTTGCTTATTGCAACAGGAAAGTTACCAGTATGAATATCAAGTGTGGGCTGAAAAATCCAGGCAACTAATAGATGGTCATCATCAAAGTCATTCAGAGAACATATATTCCAACCTATATGGATACCTATATATGTAGGCCAAAGCTAGTAGCTCTAAACTGAACTTAAATATAGTTGGGCTGTGAGAAATAATTAACTGAATTCAGCATTCCCACTGTTGTGGGACATAGACCTGTTGCCTTCTGTTGGAGGGATGAAGAGTCCAACTACTACTGTTTTGAATAAATGTATATGTGCATGTGAGGGAAAACACTACCGCTTATCCAGAGGGTATGTCTATCTCAACAATTATGTACTGGCATATCCAGGACATTTAGAGAAATTTATGATTATGATTGAATTTGTATCCATATTGTTTTCCTTGCCAAGTTCAGGTGTAAAATCCACTCTGGTAATCAACAAGGCACAGGCATGTACTTCATGGCCTTCAAAATGACATTAAACTTCTTTCTCCTCTTGACTTTCTCATGAGGTCTCCCATTTCCCATCTCTAAAAATAAGATTTTAAAACATAAAGTGCTTGGCAGGAGATTTCCACTAGCTGCCTATCAGCTCTGGATTTTGGCTGGGAATCTGGCATCAGGATGTCAATTTGAGCAGTATATTTATTTGAAAGCCATTCATATACTCAATACTAATGTTGATAAACAATTAAAACACATTTTATTGAGACTTCTAGTTAACAATAAAACGTAGGCTATCATGCTGTTCTAGATAATGCATTTTACCTATTATAGATTATCAGAGACAGAAAACATGTCTACACACAAAAACATGTGTACATGCCAAACAAAATGTGCCTTCAATTATAAGTCCAAGTGGAATAAAATGATGAAAGAAATTGTGATTGTTGCTGGCAACATCTTAATGTAAGTGTCAGTTAGCTGCAAACTTTTCAATTTGCAGAGGTGGGATGTTCTGGAAAATATTGAAACATTTTGTTCATACTCTGGACTATGGAAATTTGGCAGTTTTTGTGGAAAGAAATATTTCAAAGCGTAAAATGACTCATACTGTTCTGGATGGCACACAACTCAGAATATCATCCGCCACTTCCAATTTTACAAGACTTATTCCAAGACAACTGTCAGATTGGCTCAGAGCAACAAATTGATATGGTCCAAAAGAAGAATGGAAGTTCTAAATAAAACTGAAGCACCTTAACCTTGGAAATGGGATGTTAAAGAATAGTAATCATAAGCAATGTACTAAATTAAATCTTTTAGAACCATAAGCTAATAGTCAAATGGCCTAAGATGACCGAGGTTATTTATTCACAAGGTGGTATCTGTACACAGACAGAATATGCACCATAAGTACAAAGTCATTGAATAAAGGAATACCACTTCATATATAAGAATGTACCCCGTTTAGATTTGTCATACAAGCTGAGATTTTTCCCAGATTCACTGCTCCTTTTTGAAGAGATGGCAGCTATGTCCGGAGGGGGGGAAGGGGGGTGTTTGTACAACTGTACCTTAGGCACCATTCCTATGTGCCTATTCCTACACTGGGAGGCAATGCAGTCCTTATTGATTGCACTACTACAACATGCTTTACATAGGACTGCTCTTAAAGACCACCCAAAAGCTACAGTTGGTCCAAAATGCAATGCCATAGGTACTTACAGATGCATCTCTTTATGCTTATGTATAAAGACAGACAAATACCAACCATCCTGTCACCATGTATGATGCGTTGGACTGTGTTTTTAGTGGCTTATAACTACAGACTCATCAACCAGCTGGGTAAATCCCTAAGACCATGATGGGGAACTTATGGCATGAGGGAGGCCATTTCTGCCCTCCCCAGGCTTAAGGAAAGCCTCTGGAGCCTGGGGAGGTGAAAAATGGGTCTAACAGGCAAACCGGAAGTTTGGAAACGATCCAGTTCTGCCTTCCAAGGGCCTCCAAGGGCCCGGGGGAAGGCTGTTTTCATCTTCCCCAGGCTTCAGGAAAGCCTTCGGAACCTTGGAAGGGCAAAAAATGGGGCCATTGTGCCAACTGGAAGTTTAGAAATGAGTAAGGTGACCAGATTTTCAGATTGGTAAAGAGGGACACCATTGACCAGTTTGAGGGGGGGGGGGGGGGACTTTATTAAAAATTTTATATTTTGTCAAAAGGTCACAAAAGACGATTACATGACCCCCAGGACACTGAAACTATCATAAATATGAATCTGTTGCCAAACATCAAAATTTTGATCTCGTGACCATGAGGATGCTGCAACGGTCGCTAAGTGTGAAAAATGGTTGCTAAGTGTGAAAAATGGTCATCAGTCACTTTTTTCAATGCCATTGGTCACTAAATGAACTAATTGAAAGCTAAGGCTAGCTTGCATTATAATGCCTTATGCTAGCTTACATTTTCAAGAGAGAGAAGCTAAAACTCCTAAACACACAAGGAATTGTCTTTGGTGAATCTGCTCTCAGTGTACATAAAGAAAAATAAAATAGAATACATTCATCAAGAATCATAAGCTACAACACTTAGTGATAGTCACTAAAGCCTGGAGGATTGTTCCCTCTGTGCTTCTTTAAAACAGTATATGTTAGAATAGAATAACAGAGTTGGAAGGCACCTTGATCCATGCCTGCTTCTCCAGCGTTCCTGATTCAGGGGCAGAGTCCAAGATAGGTGCCTGGGCGCGCCCTGTTCCCCACTCAAGGCTTCGTGTTAAAGCCAAAAAGGACCTCCACAGAAATGGCTCCGCGAAGGCAGGGCAGGGACGGGATGCTGGAGAGCAGCTTTTGCCTACAGCCTTTGGGGGAGGGGGGTGTTTGCAACCCTGCCCTGTTTGATGCCCCTTGTTGCTTGAAATGGGGTGCTCCGTTTGGGGGGGGGATGCAGGAGGTCCAAATAAGAGGTGGGCTCAGCCTCCGCTGGGATGGAGAAAGCAGAAGGAAAGGCAAGAGCGGGGGGGATGGGACTTCACTGGCAGTTGCAAAGCAGCCTTCCCCCAATTGCCTTCCCCCAATGCCCCCTAACCCTTTCAAAAGCCACCCCCATCGCCAGCCTCTCTCAACTGGATCCCCCCTTGCCTCCTCACCACGCTGCCGCCGCTGGAAAGTCATCACTCTCCCTGCAGAAAAATGGCCCGCGTCGGTGTGCGCATGCGCAGGAGGGGAGAGAGGGAAACCACTGCCCTCTAAAGGCCACATTGGGAATGACACTTCAGAGAAATAAAAACTTTTTTAAAATTGATTTTCTTTCTTCTGGAAAATCGAGATTTTTTGAACATGCCGCGGGACACAGGAAAAATTATTAAAAATTGTGACTGTCCCGCGAAAATTGGGACATCTGGTCACCTTATGATAGAATGACTGCATTTTTAGAGATACTCCTTTTCGCGTGCCTTTGGCAAGCCATGTTGTCATTTTGTTATGTGGGCTGTGGAGATATCTGGAGCTTCCCACAGTCCCGTCATCTCCTTTTGGGGTCTCATGATCTGACCTTTCACCTCATAGCTCAGCCCAGGCTGATGCTGCTAATTGCAGGCAAATTCTCACTACCCTGAGGAACAACAGGATTCCCATCCGGGCGGGGGGAGGATCTTTGTTTTTGTGCTTCTGTAATGAAGATTAATTGTTCTTTGAAGTACCTTCTGGGCAAAATCTGTGTGAGGCAGAAGTTTCTACAGTTAGATCCTCTGACCCAGGCTGAATTTTAAATATATTTTATGATGAAAAATGTCTATCTAAATTCAGTCAGACTGCTTCAAGAAGAAGGGGTGTGGCCATTAGAGACAATTCTGTGATTAGTCTGTGAGAGCAAAGTGTTGGCAAATCATGTTATTACAAGAGGATGAAAAGTTTTCTCTAAATTACCAATACAGGTACTGTGGTAGATAATTGTTTGTTTACATTACTAATCAAACTCCATTTGCCAGTTGTTCTGGCAATAATTCAATCTGTCTACATGTTTATTCAGATGAAGAGATTTTGACAACTTAGTCCTATATTCCAGTTCCCAAGTCCATTGTCCAAACAAGAGCTAAGTTCCTTCCTTCCTTCCTTCTTTCCTTCCTTTCTCCCTCCCTCCCTTCTTTCCTCCCTCTCTCTCTCCCTCCCTCCCTTCTTTCCTTTCCTTTCCTCCCTTCCTCCCTCCCTCCCTTCTTCCTTTCCTTTCCCTCTCTTCCTTTTTCCTTCCCTTTCCTTTTCCTTCCTTCCTTCCTTCCTTCCTTCCTTCCTTCCTTCCTTCCTTCCTTCCTTCCTTGGAGTGAAGCAGATTAAATTTCTTGAGAGGAGGACATAAGTACATTAACCTTTATTGTTTTGGGATACTTCAAATTGTGATGTTTGGACTTAGCCATTCATGACACAAAGGATGCAGTCACACAAGGTTGGTAAATGTGAGGCTTGATTAGGCTTACTATGGCAACACAGCTTGTTTCTTATTGGTTAGTTTAGGTTTCAATGTACTGCATGCATTTTAAAGGGTTTAATTAAACAGCCAGATTAAGCATATTGTGGAACGCTGTCTGAGTTTGGATTGAATCAATTGACAATTATATAGTGTACCAATTAATACAGTGTGCCAGTGCTAAGTTTCATAAAGTTTTTAATTCTCTCTTGTAAGAGGAAATAGAGCTTTATATTGTCTGAAGCTGATTGTATCCCCTGAATAAATTGCTAAAGCTATCCAATTTGGATTCTATTGATTCTTTTTCAAAAGCTGATATCCTATTTGACATTCTCTCCAATTTCATTAATATAAAATGTAAATTCCCATCACTCACCTTCTTGGTATTCTCTTCCCAAGAAAACATTGTTTTATTAAGAATGGAGGTAAATTTAACTCCAGGTGGATTTCATGTTTTCAGAAATGAAAGAAGAGTTGTGATTCCTTGCCTTCTTTATCTTTACAGGTCCTAGTGCCCGCTAGGGAAAGATACAACCAAGGTATTCATTTGGAGGCATTTGTTTAGTAATCCTGAAGAAAACTCAATATCACATCTATAACAGGGGTGGTTTCTGGTTGCTGCTACTGCCAGTTTGCTCAGGGAGGTGCTTCGTGTGTGCATGCAATTGATGTGCACTATGCACATATGCACCGTACTAAAAATGCTTCTGCACATGCGCAGAAGCAAAAAACAAGATGGCAGTACCTATGGCTCCAAGAGAACCAGTTCAGGAGTGTGGCTGGCTGAGTTACTACCTACTCGGCCGAACTGGTCCAAACTGGTAGGACCTCTAATGCATAACCAGAACATGGATAGTGTTCTTACTTGTGAGGGAGGAGCTGAAAAATCTCTCATCTGAACTTATAGGGCTATGGGACTTGTCCACTGCTTCTCCCCCGCCCCTCTCAATTGAATAAGCAGCTCCTATTAAGAGCAAGAACAAGGCTATTTGTAGAGGGGTCAAAAAAGTCAAGAGAAAGCCTGTAAACACACGTTTGAAACTCTGCAAACGTTTAAAAAAGGGATGAGGTTTTCACTACATGGTTGAAGACACCATCTGTCTCTTTGATACTTGCTCTTCTTACCTACAGCTGATTCTGAGCTAGAGTACAGTAAAGGCTCCACAAATTGTGTTTATCAGTGCTCTTCGACTATTTCATTCAGTGCCATACCCAAAGAAATGTAATCTACCTGTGTGAAAATCAAGCAAAAGCAAGTATGAGGAGGAAAACAATAGAAACCCCCCCCCCCCAAGGGATGGGATTGTATACCTTCTGAGGGAGAACTGATAAAAACTCTGATAAAACATTCTGCTGTGGATGAAACCAAAATGTCATAACATAATCCTTATTCTTAACACTGGTATTCCACAGGGGTGTGTGTTGAGTCTCCTATTCTATACTCTTTATGTACATGACTGCATTCCCAGTCACACCAGTAATACTATTATTTAATTTGCAGATGATACAACAGTGGTAGGACTCATCTCCAGGGGGGATGAGTCTGCCTATCGAGATGAGGTGGACCGGTTGCTTTCATGGTGTGGAGACAATAATTTGGTCCTTAACACCAATAAGGCAAAGGAGCTTACAGTTGACTACAGAAGGAATAGATCAGACATCCAGCCCTTGGTTATCAATGGAGACCAAGTGGCCAATTTTAAGGTTTTGGGTGTTATCAAAAAAGAGGACCTGACATTGGGTGCTCACATTGCAGCACTGGTCAAAAGGGCCCAGCAGAGGTTATACTATGTGGGACTTCTCAGGAAACAACAACTGAATTAAAAATTGTTGATGACCTTCTACCGCTGCACTATAGAGAGCATCTTAACTTACTGCATCTATGTATGGTTTGCTAATTGCACAGTGGCAGATAGGACAGTGCTCCAGAGGGTCAACATCATTGTCCAGAGGATCATTGGTTGCCCTCTCCCCTCCTTGGAAGAGCTTCATAGCTCCCTCTGCCTTAAGAAAGTTCAAAATGTTTTTAAAGATCCATCTCATCCAGGGCACCCTTTTTTTTTAACTATTATCATCGGGCAGACTGTACAGGACAATAAAAACAAGGACAAATAGGCTGAAAAACCTTCTATCCCAGTCCCCTCAGGGAAAAGGGCGGCCTACAAATGCTAATAAACCACTAAACCACTAAACTGTAACGATGTTGAATTCTACTGTATAGTGCAATATTAATGCAGTATCAGGGGTTTTCAATTCAATTGTGTAGAGTGTGATGGATATGTGTTTTTGTTTTATTTTTTATAGTTTTCTTATGTATGATGTACGCTGAAGATGGCATTTAACTTCATTATATGAAGGTGCAATGACAATAAAATAAACTTAAACTTAAGGTAGAGCATAATATCAATGCCTCTCATAAGTGGACAAATAAATGAAAATCTGATAGCTTGAATATCAGCTGCTCATTTTTTCTTCTGCCCTAATTTCTAGATCGTTGGGTTTGTTGATTCTTTGCTAAAAGTTAATAATATTGCTCTATCCACCATCAAACTTCTTTCCCTTGGCGTGGACTATCTTCTACATCTCTGGGAAGATGGTATGACTGCCCCCAGGTTCCAATAAGTCACCATTTTAAGAATTGACTAAGAGAAAATGTTATGATTAACTCATCTTGCTATTATCCTACTATGTCTGCCTGCAAGAGATAACTTCTAATTCTTGTGAAGAGGACATTTGCCCACTCTTTATAATTGAGTTTTTAATCTTGGTTTGTCCTTTTTTTGACATTTGTAATAGACCATTTTCTCTGGGATGGAGATAATCCTTTCTCCAAAACCCAAGATATTAAAAAAGGATGTAAGCAATGTATTGCAACACAGAATATAGTGTATGATCATGGAAAGATTGGCTGGTCCAGGTAACTTGATGGGATATAACACACACACACACCCGTGGTGTGTGTGTGTGTGTGTGTGCGTGTGCGTGTGCGTGTGTGCGTGCGTGTGTGTGTGTGTGTGTGTGTGAGAGAGAGAGAGAGAGAGAGAGAGAGAGAGAGAGAAAGAGCTTTGGTTCATGTTTGCAATCATCACACTATATCATCATAATTATTATTTCTGCTATATGCCTGCTAGTTTCTGGATTTTTAAAATAGTCTTTCTTATTATACTGTTATAGAGATATTTTGTTGTGCAAATTAGATCTTAGCACAATGAGACCGTGTGATCTCTCTGGTATCATCCTTCCTAGCTTGGTGTCCTCTAGAGGTACTGGTTGACAACTTTCAAAATTCCCACCCAATTCATTGCCAAGCATTCTGAATATTGAAATCCTGTACTGCCATTTTAAGAACAATGCACTGCATTATACTGTCAAGCGGGAGATGAGTATATCTGCAGGGGTTGGAAGGCTTAGCTACCTGAAAGCAATACTTAATGACTCCTGGATATGTTACATGACTTAGTTGGGAAAATGGGAGTTGAAAGAAAAAACAGTTTGTTTTGTTCACATTTTTCTATATAAGCAACTCAAGAGAGCACAAGACAATTGCATGGATGCAGCCTACGGCAATTAAGTTTTACTTAAAGCTGCCTTATATGTCCATAGCAGAGGGTGGGAAATTGGTGCAATTGGTGCAATTTAACCCATTTATACTTGGAAGTAGGTCCCACTGTGTTCCACGGGCTTTCTTCCTTATTCAGTCAATTTAAAATGTGAGCCCAAATTCTGCAGCTGGCTAGAAATAAGGAGATCTGCAAGAATGCATTATTGCTTTTTGGAAAGACTTGTTAGCTTAGAGCAAAAGCCAAACAGCTGTATTCATATAACGTGCTACCTCCAAAAAAATTAAGCCATATTATAACTTGATATGATTCATACAACATGTGAAGATAATGAATGACTACCTCAGTTTACCCAACCCCATTTTAATCTAATCTAGCAGGTTGTACAAACCTAGTCAAACTGTTTCAGAACTGGAATCACATGCTTCCTTGACTAAGTTTAATTTTTGTTTTGTATAATTGTAAATTAAATAGGGAGAACTGTAGCTATCCAGATGCTAAATATTATTGAATTACAGCTCCCAACATCCCTAGTGAACATGCCAGCAATAAACAATACTACAGTTTTAATTTAGCAGTAGTTAGTGGGTCACAAACTATCTATTTGAGTAATAAATTTCAATGCATATAATTTAAAATAAACCAAACTCCTTCCACCTTAGAAAATGCACTCCTAGCCCACTTCATATGACAATCTTATTAACTTCAATATTCTGTAGTGAACTCCAGAGAAGTAAAACATAATTTCCAATTGGTTGTAACAACTGTATTCCAACCAATTATACGCAGGTGTCCTGTCCTATTCTCATAGCATGCCAGTCAGCACAAATTCAGACAAATCTCTGTATTTTAGTACATAATTACTTTAACCAGTGGAAAATCATCATTTGGGACACACAATGTTCTCCTTTGACTTAAGTGTTCCCCTAAGACAATCAACAAATGGTGCTAACTTAACTTGTTTTGAATTAACTTTAACCCGTGGGAGAAATTTGGTAGCCACTTTTCAGGCTAACACATTTTATTCAAAAGCATAAACTCTTGTTAGCTGGTAAAGGTACTACCAAACTCCTGAGGTTTTTTTTGTCACCATGGACTAACACTTCCTCCTACAATGTCTAATCCTTGGGAATTAATTGTCTAGGTTAATTGTTCCATTCTTAGTATTTCTATAATATCCTAGCTCCCTCATTAACCCTGGTAGGCATGTTGTGAAAATAGAGCTAGAATGTTGGGTTTGATTTATAAGAGATTAAGTTCCACATTAATATGTATTGTCAGATGCAGCTGCGTATGCTGGGAGAGTGGGAGGAGGGATGAATTTTGGCAACGAAAAAGTTGGGAATATACTTGTAAACAAAAGAAAGAGATAATAATGGAATATTAAAGTAAAAGCTCAGAAAAGAGCAGAGGATTGAAGTATCTTAATATGGACCTGTCTGTAAAGAAACTTTTACATGATGCTGCGTATTTGCATTAGCAAATGGGCTTACCTCAGACAATTTACTTTGTAAATAAAAAACGCAATTGAAGACAAAATTGAACAGGAGATGTAATGGTATGTAGGAATGACTCTGGGACAGAGGAAAAAGAGCTGCAGCCTAGAAAACCAGAAATGGATTTTGAAGGATGGGGTTAGGAGGGGTAGGGTGGAGAATGTGTCTCAGAAGGGACTTTGCCTAGTTTTTGGAGAGGAAAAGTAAGGGATGGGAGTGGTCTATTCAAGTTTGCATGATTCTGTTAATGCAGCCATTCAATAAAAATAGAGACATTCACAGTTGTTCTTCTTGTCTGAACTACTTTAAAGAGATAAAAGTTCATTCTACCTGCACACATAATGCTCCAGAAGTAGAGCCACTCCTGGTGCAATCAAACTCATATCAGAGGTGGAATTCAGCAGGTTCTGACCAGTTCTGGACAGTGGTGGGATTCAGCCAGTTCGCACCACTTTGGGAAAACCGGTTCTTAATTTTCTGAGCAGTTTGGTGAACTGGTTGTTGGAAGAAATCATTAGGGCAGAGAACCAGTTGTTAAATTATTTGAATCCCACCACTGGTTCTGGAGAACCAGTAGCAGAAATTTTGAGTAGTTTTGAGATCTAATAAATACTACCTCTGACAGGCCCCACCCTCATCTATTCTCTGCCTGCCGAGTCCCAGCTGATTGGGAGGAAATAAGGATTTTGCAGGAACCTTCCCCTGGAGTGGGGAGGGAATGGAGATTTTACAGTATCCTTCCCCTGCCATGCCCACCAGGCCACGCCCACCAAGCCATACCACGCCTCCCCACCAAGCCACACCTACAGGACCAGTAGTACAAAAAATTTGAATCCCACCACTGACCCATATCATTGAGGGGTGGCAATGAATCAGGAAAAAGGAGAATAAACTACCAAACAAGGATGACAACCCCTCAGACTTAAGGCTTAATTTGTTTGCTTGAAAAATTTTTGTTCAGGTTTTTGTTCAGAAATGATGAGGAGCTGGACCTCAAAGAGGTGCTACCTGTGAAAGGGTTTTCTGACAACTTTCCACAAACTGTTGACTTCAAACATGCAAGGCTACATCTCATTGAATTCTTAATTAGCATCATTCTGCTAGGTAGAAGTATTGGGTATTAGAAGTTCAGTGTGTCTGGTGAGCATCAAGTTAAGGAAAGCTTTTATTTATTTTTTAGTTATGGGCTGAAACAATCTATATGACTTCCAAATGACAATATTTTCCTCTATTTCTTTGCTATCCTTTAGTGGTCCTCCCAATTTTTTGTAGTCTAAGTATGGCCTGGATTTTAGCATTAGAAACCTGTATGTTTATAAGATGCGCAAGCAGAGCTTTAAATTTGTGATGAGAAAGCATGTAGTCATTGAAAGTGTGTCGATCACAATGCTACAGTAGAAATAGAAAACTAATTTATTAATCTTTTCTTTTTCTTTTTGCTGTGTACAAGTTTAATGGAGAAATCTTTGTGCCTGAAATCAAAAAGGACAGAATTTGTTTCCCTTTTTAGATATTTAACATTCAATAATTAACAGAAGAAAAATACCCAAGCCAGCTATATCATTTCTTGATCGATCATGCGTCTTGTCTGAAAATTGTTAGCAGGCAGCAGTGAAGAGGAATTCACTTGCTTCTGGTCTTTTTCTGGTTGTGCCACTTTCGGGTGTATTTCCGAACACCGATGAAGCCTCCAAATCGTTTTTGGAGCGCTCGCACCTTGGGCTCTTCCATCTCCCCGTAGTTGAATGGTCCCCTCAGGAAATCGCCCACCCTCTTGGGAATCTTGAGCTGATCCTGTAAATCCCCAAGTGAAGTTTGGCTTCCATCACTAGTGACATCTTCTGCCTTTGGCTGATGGATGAGACCACTCAATTTGGACACTTGCTTATCTTCTCCATCGCTGAGATCCAGCATTCTGGTCAGGTCACTGTGATGTTTCAGGTTATTTCTGGCTCCTTTCAGGCTGCCATTCCACATCTCCAGTGGCCATTTCATTTCTTCCAGGCTACTGTGGTCTAGGGACAAAGACCTTTTTCTGCTGATGGCTTTATTGCAAAGTCCCCAGGTAGCACTGGGAAACAGTTTCCCTTGACACTCCATTACACAGATCTGTAGGGAGGAAACAAGGACACTTAGTAATATGCCTCACTTTCTGAATGTAAGGAAAGGTACCCATCATAATCTTTGTGTCAAGGCTCTGACTAACAAACTCAAGCAAATCAGAACTCTGAGACCTGGCTCCTTTTCAAAGGTCTTCTTTAATGAGTACATCATATCGGCACAGCTTCAAAGGAAAACCAAATCTAAATCTTTCCCACAGTTTTAGTATAATTAAACTAGGAAATAACCCCATCCCCAAGTGTTGCAGGTCACATTGGCCAATTGGGTTAATTGGCGGGCTCCTTCCCCAACCTTATCTGTTGCCAGTAGAGATGACCTTAGTTCTTATGAGAAAGCTCTTTGTTGTGTCTAGTAATGCATTCTCCTTCCCCTCTTCCACCTCTGGGTGGCAACTGAGGAACATAAAGATGGCTGTGGCTAGGTTCAGTTCAAAGTTGACAGTTTGCTGAAGAAAGTCAAAGAGGTATATTACAGTAAATTATGTTTTAAAATAATCCTGTTTCTGCTTTTTCTTAGACATATAGCTTAATTTATAGAGTGAATTTCAGAATCCATGGCTGCAATAGAGAATATAACATTCCTTCTGATTTCCTTTCCTGGAAATTCTTCATGACTTCATGTAATCCTACAGGTTTACAGACTAATTCAGAAGTCAATACATCTGTTTGGATTTGGTCTTTGCAGTGAATTCACCCAGAATTTTTACTCATGATCTGACAGATAATGGTAATCTAATAGTAGTAGTGGTAGAAACAGAAGACAGTTTCAAATCAGTCTCCTATTATATGAATAGTGGCCACTGAAGACTGATCAGAACTGTCATTTAGAATTGAATTGTTCCATTATTTCCTAGGAGGTTGGTGAGAAAATGCCATCAATCTTTGAATATACTACTACTTTGGGGTTTCTTTTTCTTGTCTAATCTTCTAAAATTGTTGTTTTTCGCTGAGTCTTGCTCATTCTTCTGTAGATTTAATCATGGAGAAGATCTATGTGCAGAATTCTCAGAGGCCAGATGCTCAGGCTGTGTTGCTGTTGAATCACCAGATCTGTCAGAAATTAGGAGTCTGTTCTCTGATGGTGATTATTAATAAGAACAGCCACTCCAGGATGCCTCCAGAATCTAGCTGTGTGCCCAGTCAAAGGGGGTTCTGGAAACTGCACTCCAGCAATAGCAATAGCGTTATACTGCTTCATAGTGTTTTACAATCCTCTCTAAGCAGTTTACAGAGTCAGCATATTGCCCTCAACAATCTGGGTCCTCATTTTACCCAACTCGGAAGGATGGAAGGATGACTCAATCTTGAGCCGGTCAGGATTGAACTCCTGGCAGCGGGCAGAGTCAGCCTGCAGTACTGCATTCTAACCACTTGCCACCACGGCTCTGCTGAATAGATGCAGGACATCAGCTTGTCTACTTTGAATTAAGTAGTTTTTATTTTCTTCTTAAAAGTTTGAAGAGATGAAACATTTAATTCAGGGGAATGATGAAGTGGTAGAGTCTACTTGTCACTAATGGCATTGATTTCCTAAGGGAGCATCTTGAAAGACTAAACCATAGTAACTTTTGCAGCCACTAGAAGCCAATGTTCAAGTGTTTGCTCCTATAAAACATTGTTGAATACCGATTGTACCCGGTTCTGGCTATGGATTGGAGAATATTTCTTGTTCTTTCTGTTCTTGGAATCAATCCCCTAACACTGAAACTACTCTCCATTAGACTCTGCAAGGAAAAAATGTATTTTCTTTGGTACTGGTTCTCCAAGGGTTCGAACATAAAAATGCATATCTGAAATGCTTATTACCTCTCTAAAACAAAAATAGGGCTTCTAGTCTTTGTACCATTTTCCCCAATAAAGAATTCTAGATAAGTATCTATGTTCAAAAAAACATATTGTCAAATGATAGATTTTGCATTGTTATTTTTTTATATTTTTTACTTATATTCATTATGTATGTACCACCAATTTCCCAAGAACTTTTAACAAAGTTATGTAAAAACAGTATAAATATTCTTATAAATGAATGCATCAAATCAAATCCCAGGATTTTCTGCCACTCTTAATAGGCTGTTTGTCTAAACTCATGTCTGTAGATGTACGCCAAAAAACCAACAACCCCAAAACATGATGAAAACAATAGTTTGTGTACCATTAAAAGGCAGCTAATCCAACTGCTAACAGAGAAAACAATTGCTTCTAGAAATACTAAACATGACTATAAAGGCTTAGCAATGTGGGCATGAAAAAAGAAAGTGGGGTTGATCACACTTGGCTTTTAATAACCTCTTACTGTGAATTCAATTCTCTTTGAATGAAAGGGAAGTGTCAGCCCTGGTTGCCATCTCATAATTGCTTTCCGTTAAATACTAACAGCCTCTTCAAATGACTATTTGTGATGAATTAGCTCTGTAGGGAGAAGATACTTGAACAATATAGTTGGAGTCAGAAAAGGTCTTCTCTGTCACTATTACCAGAAATAACAGCCCTTATTTTTTAACTGTAGGAAACGGGCCCTGTTATTTCGGTTATAATTGCAGGCACCCATCTCGTCTCTCCTCCATAGTTTCTAGCCCAAACCAGGTCCCCAGGCTTAAAAGTGCGGGAGGGGGTTGGAGGCCCCAGGTTGCCAGACTGAATTCCTGAATAGACGGGATGCAATCTATCCAGGGTGGTCCGCAGGCGCCTGCCCATCAACATCTCCGCGGGGCTTTTCTGTGTCAGGGGGCAAGGTGTGGAGTGCTGTGCCAATAAGTAAGCATCCACCCTTGCCTGCCAGTCTCCACGGTTTAGACGGCCCAAAGCCTCCTTGGCAGATCTAACCGCCCTTTCCGCTCGGCCATTGCTGGCCGGGTGGTAAGGTGCAACCAGCGCGTGGCGGACCCCTTGCTCGGCCAGGTATGTTTGGAACGTTGTAGACGTGAATTGCGGGCCGTTGTCGGACACTACTGTGTCCGGCAACCCGTGGGTTGCGAACAATCGTCGCAAGGCTCGCACAGTACTGTCAGATGTGGTGGAGTGCATGAGCAATACTTCCACCCATCGAGAGTACGCGTCCACAACTATAAGGAAAGTCTGGCCGTGAAAGGGGCCAGCGAAATCTATATGTATTCTAGACCAGGGACCCCGAGGCATCTCCCATTTCCGGGAGGGAGAGGAAGGAGGAGATGGTCGGGACTGCTGGCAGGTTTCGCATTTGGCGACCCAGGCTTCGATCTCTGCATCTAACCCTGGCCACCAAACGAAACTGCGAGCAAGGGCCTTCATTCTGCTTACTCCGGGGTGACTTTCATGGAGACGTTGCAGAATCTGTTGTCGGAGGACCGTTGGGATGACCACACGGTCGCCCCACAGTAGGCAGCCTGAATGTATAGAAAGCTCCCACTGTCTGTTCTTGAAGTGCTTGAACTGAGGTGGTAACTCACCCGCAGGCCAGCCTCTCAGGACCCAGTTCAATAGCTGTGACAGTGTGGGGTCAGACTGAGAGTAGGCGGCCACATCGGTAGAAGTCAATGGCAATTCTAACTGAGCAATTGCCAGAACAGAACGGCAAGGAACCGCTTGATCTTCCATGTCCGGAAGAGGGCAGCGACTAAGGGCATCTGCATGCCCTATTTGCTTGCCCGGACGGTAGCACAGGGCGTAAGAATACGCCGCTAAGAACTCCGTCCAGCGGGTCATCCTTGGGGACAGGATAGGAGGGGTCGGTCTATCACCAGCCAGTAGCCCAAGGAGTGGCTTATGGTCTGTGAATAGGGTGAAGTGCCGCCCGTATAGGTAGTCGTGAAACTTTTTGATTCCAGACACTGCAGCCAGAGCCTCCTTGTCAATCTGGCTGTAGTTCCTCTCAGCCGAGGACAGTGTTCTGGAATAAAAAGCTATGGGGGCTTCTGAGCCGTTGGGCAGGACGTGACTCAGAACAGCCCCCAAACCGACGGGGGAGGCATCACATGCTAGAGTCAGGGGCATCTTGTCGCTATATTGCACTAAGACTGCCTCTGACGTCAGCAGGGATTTGACAGCCGCGAACGCATGCGCTTCGCGGCTGCCCCATTGCCAAGGCGCGGATCGGTCGAGCAACCGATGTAGCGGCTCGGCTAGTGATGCCTTGTGAGGGATGAAAGGCGCATAGAAATTTAGAAGCCCCAGGAACGATTGGAGCTGCGCCTTTGTAGTAGGAGTGGGAGCGTTCCTGATAGCTGCCAATTTAGAAGGGGTAGGATGAATTCCCTGGGCATCAATTGTGAAGCCCAGGAAATCCACTTGGGGCACAGCAAAGAAACATTTGCTGCGTTTAAATTTAAGACCCGCGCCCCTGAAACGGTCGAGGACTTTCCTCAGTACTTTGATGAGGTCTGAGCGGCTGTCAGCAGCGATCAGGACGTCATCAAAGTAAGGTACCACTCCAGGGAGCCCATGGAGCAGACGTTCCATGAGGCTCTGGAAAATCCCCGGGGCAACGGAAACGCCGAATTGAAGGCGGCGACAACGGAAAGCCCCCCGGTGGGTGACGATGGTTTGGGCAGCCGCCGCATCGTCATCCACAGGGAGTTGCTGGTAGGCCTGCGCCATATCCAGTTTAGCGAAAATACGGCCCTGCCCCAAGGAATGGAGCAGGTGCTGTACAACAGGGACTGGATAGGGGTTTGCCTGAAGGCCAAGGTTGATGGTCGACTTATAGTCGGCGCAGATCCTAATGGAGCCGTCGGCCTTCACCGCAATCACAATGGGGGACTCCCAAGGTGAGTGGTCGACGGGCTCCAGTATGCCCTGCGCCACGAGCTTATCGAGCTCAGCTTCAACCTTTGGCCTTAATGCAAAGGGCACCCTGCGGGCCTTCAGTCTGATTGGTGCAACCTGGGGGTCCAAGCTAAGGGATATGGGGCTGCCTTTGTAATGGCCTAGCTGGCCATCAAAGATATCAGCATAGTCTGACAAGACTGCTGCTATGTCTGGGGGCGTGTCCGCAGTAGAATGAATCCCCTGAAGGGAGATACCCAAGGGAGAAAACCATTCTAACCCCAGAATTGCTGGTAAAGGTTTCTGAACAATTAAAGCAGGTAAAACAGCGCAAAACTTGCCATAAGAAACCCTCAAGGCATATGAACCTAGGATAGAGATATGGGAGCCTTGATAGTCTGTTAAAATTGCGTTAAGGGGTGACAAGTGACAACGTTTCACGTGGGGGCACAACATAGAAAAAGTGTCCCAAGAAAGAAGGGATTTTGATGAGCCGGAGTCCACTTCCATCTGACACGGCTTCCCTTCAATCAGTATTTTAATATTGATTTTGTCCGTACCCTGTGAGGATGAGTTGATGGAGGTGTCATGCAGGGACGAAGAAGCTTGATTGATGTTAAAGCATTCGTCTTGACGCTGAGCAGGTTTCCGCTGCTGCGAGCTCTTCGGCGGGGGTGGAGGAGGACCATATGGAGGAGGTGGCTCGATTGCTGCAGAAGGAGTAGGAAGTGAAGCCTTGCAGACATGGGCTAAATGTCCTTTCTTTCCGCAGCGGCGGCAAACCGCTGCCTTGAAGGGGCAATTAGCCCGGGCGTGCGCTCCGCCACAGCCAATGCAAGCAGAGGAGTTTGAAGGGAAACGGCTGATGGCTTGACTCTGTCGAGGCTGCTGACGGCGGGGTTGTGCTCCAAGTCTATCTACCTGAAGTTGTTGTAGATAGTCAGGCAGGGGGGCTAGCTCATCAATTAGATTTGTAATGTACGTTGGCTGCTGGAGCGGAGGAGGAGTTGGAACGGTTGAGGCTTGAGTGGCAGGTAACCCTCCAGCAACCGTCATCTGCGCGAGGTAGCGTTCTATTTCGTTGGAGGATGAATCTGCCAACTCCGCAGCGCGAGCCTCGTCTATGGCATAAGCTAATGTGACCTTAGGCTTGCCCAAAAGTCTACGCCTGAGAAAAATATCCTTTAGGCCACAGACGAATTGCTCTGCTAGATTTGCCTCAAGATCTGGGAACTCACACTGCGCTGCAGCAACTCTCAAGGCTTGCAAAAATTGATTTACCATTTCTGCAGGCTTTGGACTCGCCTGCGGTAAGCGAAGCGTCTGGCTATTTGAGATGGAGTAGGTGCGTAGTATGCCTGCAATCCGTCTGTTAGTTCTTGCCAGGTGAGGTCGTACACCGCTCTAGGGGCGGCAAAGGACCTTGCGGTGGCAAACATTTCTGGGCCACAAGCCGTAAGGAAGAACCCACATTTCCTCGCTTGAGACTGACCTTGACGGTTGTTAGCGATTAAAAAGCATTCAAACCGTTCAAGAAATGCCTCCCAGGTTTCACCTCCAACCCCAAAAGGGGCAAACATTGGCATTCCGGCCATAGCAGTTGGTTGGAGAAGTGGCAGTTGGTTCCTTTTTCTTCTGGTTACAGGTCCCCAGTCCTCGTCGCCAGTATTATATCTTCAGGAATGAGACAGAGGCTCGTGTCCGGTAACTCTGTAACCAATTTATTTTAACACAACTTGTAACAGTAACAGGTAACAACCAGGCAGGGTGCTGGTTTAACAATGTAGCAACAGAAGGATGATCTGTGTAGAGAGAGAGGCAGAGAAGCAGCTCCAGCTGGACTGGAGTGTTCGTCTGCTCTGGTGCTGAACAACTGACAGTTTGAACGAGTCTGCCTTTTATAGTTCCTCAGACTCGCCCGGCAACTGACAGGCGCGTCTGATTGGCTAAGACGCGCCTGGCTGCTGCCGAGCTGTCATTCGTAACAGCGAGGACTAACTTTTACTATACAACACTGTTGACATTCTGTTTCTCTCTTTAAGTAAGGAAATTTCTCTGAAATGATGACCCAGCAGGTCACAGGTTACCTAGTGTTGTAATTATTGAAACCCTGAATATGTATAGGCAATACTAATCAAAACTAAGGAAGAACAATATTTTTGTGTAATTTGAGCTATAATCTAGCGGACTGTCACAACAGTTTATTTTGGTGCCTCAGTTTCATCATAAAACATTTGTGAAGTTGTTTCAGGAAAAACCTTTCGGCTGGTGAAGTTATATGTTCACACCCTTGACGCCATTTTTCTCTGTATATTAGAAAAGGAATACATTATTTCACATTGAAAAATATTTTGTAAGTATAAAAGATAAGGTGAAAGTAAAGGAGTCCTTGTGGATGTTACTCAACTAATTCTGCTGACTGTAGGGGTACTGCTCATCTCTGATTCAAGGACATTGAACTAACGCTGAGGTTTCCATTGTTATGGGCAAGCATGATGTCACAGACCTCTGTTAGGTTCCCACAAAGTGCTATCAATTTATCTATTTATCTGTTTATCTACTCACATTTTCATGCTTTCGAACTTCTAGGTTGACAGGAGCTGGGCAAGGATGAGAGCTCACTGCTCAGGTCACAAATCTGGCTGCTGGCTTTCCAGCCAACAAGTCCAGTGTCTTTACTGCTGAGCCACTTCCACCACTCCTAAAGGATTAAACTATATGTTAATTACATTTATAATTGATGATTTTTTTTATTGTAGGTTGATACATGAGTGGATTTTTTAAAAGTTGTCATGAAATTCTTAAGAGGAAAATAAAATGTTAAGGATTACCAGTGGAGGTCTTTCAAGATCTGTTTTTTTTAAAAAGGAGCTTTTAACGCTTTATCTGAATGATGTACACACTATCACATACCTTTTTTACAATAGCATATAGCCGTGATGGCGAACCTATGGCATTGTGCCAAAGGTGGCACCTGGAGCCATTTCTGAGGGCACGTGAGGCATTGCCCTGTCTGCTCCAACATGCATGACACGCTGGCCAGCTAATTTTGGCCTTCCTTTTTGGCCATTTTTGGGCCTCCAGAGGCTTCCCTTGAGCCTCCAGGAGGGCAAAAACGGCCTCCCCTGATTCCAGAGGCTCCCCAGAGGCCACAAACAGGACCATTTTCAGACTTCCAGTACTTCCAGTAGGACCATTCTCACTCTCCCCAGATTCCGGAGGTTTTTCTTGAGCCTCTGAGAGGGTGAAAGCAGCCTTCCCGGGCCTCCGGAGGCTCTCCAGAGGCTGGAAAGAGGCCCGTTTTCTGACTTCTGGTACTTCCATTAGGCCATTTTTCACCTTCCTAGAGCCCTTGCACAGGAACTGCACTTACCTTGCATCAAAAATGGGCCATATGGAGACTCCTGGGTGTGGAGGGTCAGCCAGTCCTTACAACTACCGGTTAGGCGAACCAGATTGAAATTAACATCCAGTTCACCTGAACTGGTTGGAACTGACTGAATCCCACCCCTGATTCTGGGTTGAAAAGTGTCGAAGGGCTAAATTTTTATTCCACTCCTAACTAAGGTTTTTTTATGCATCTTGTTCTCCCCCCCCCCCCCCTGTTTCTCAGTAAAATGGATCACTGAGGTAGCTTGGGTTCAGGGAGCTTCTCACAATGAGAGAGAATGTCTTTTCACACTGAGTTTCTTCAACTGGAAGAAAGAGAAATTTCTTCCTGTTAGAACTGAACATTCTGTGCTCACTTTGTTAGGAATTAGTGAGGAGTTTGTACAGAGTCAGTGAGGAGAATAAGGAGGACATAAATCAAAGACATACACATCTATTGTTATTTCAATGATTTAATATCGTGCAATCTTTAGCACTCTGTTATGATGAGACAACACCACAGTCATGTTGGTTATACTGTTTAAAAACAGCAGATTCTGATAATAACTTAATTACAACATAGGATAGGCATAAATAAAACTGACAAGGGTAAGATGGAAGCTTGGGAAGCAACTGGTCAATATGAGTAGCCATTTTTCTATAGCTGCCACTATGGGAATAATGAAATATTGGTAATTAATATCATGGTTAATGAGGCAGGTAGTTCCTGTCAGCTTCACCCAAAGAAATTCCTCAATAAGGAATTTGTCACTCCTATTCCCATTGCTCTTTTGCATGACTGTTTATTATATCTTCAGGAATGAGACAGAGGCTCGTGTCCGGTAACTCTGTAACCAATTTATTTTAACACAACTTGTAACAGTAACAGGTAACAACCAGGCAGGGTGCTGGTTTAACAATGTAGCAACAGAAGGATGATCTGTGTAGAGAGAGAGGCAGAGAAGCAGCTCCAGCTGGACTGGAGTGTTCGTCTGCTCTGGTGCTGAACAACTGACAGTTTGAACGAGTCTGCCTTTTATAGTTCCTCAGACTCGCCCGGGAACTGACAGGTGCGTCTGATTGGCTAAGACGCGCCTGGCTGCTGCCGAGCTGTCATTCATAACAGCGAGGACTAACTTTTACTATACAACACTTCTTCCCCCCCAGCTGTGCGCATGCGTGATGTTTGCGCACGCGTAGTCTTGTAAGTATACAGGAGAACGGCGGACACGCCCCGAACACCGCAATTGCATTGCAGGCGGATCATCGCATTGATGTCCCTGTCTGAGCTCCTCCCCTCGGGGAGTGAAGCTCCAGGTGACGTCTGATGGCAGAGGAACCCTGAATGGATGATTCCCACTGAATGGTAAGCTGGGCGAAGGGGGCGCGGCCGAGGATGTTGACGGCTTATGACTAGGCCGGTAGGCGGCCTCTGGAAGGGGAAGGCTAGGTCTATGTTGGCCTAAACGTAATGGGTTGGGGTTTTCAACTCCGGATTGAGAAGCACTGCTGGGCTGTGATACTGAGCTAGGCTGGCCTGGATTGGAGAAGGCTGGAGAGTTGTGGTTATTTAACTGCGGTTGCGGATTCAGGTCTGGCTGAGAAACGGTTAAGCCAGGACCTTGCGTGTCGGCTTGAGAATCATTTTCTGATGACCGTCGTTGTCTCAATTGATCCAGGTGTCTTCTCCAGGTTGATCCATCTGAAACTCGAATCCTGTAGGAAACGGGCCCTGTTATTTCGGTTATAATTGCGGGCACCCATCTCGTCTCTCCTCCATAGTTTCTAGCCCAAACCAGGTCCCCAGGCTTAAAAGTGCGGAAGGGGGTTGGAGGCCCCAGGTTGCCAGACTGAATTCCTGAATAGACGGGATGCAATCTATCCAGGGTGGTCCGCAGGCGCCTGCCCATCAACATCTCCGCGGGGCTTTATATAGGCAGCGATGCCTTGTTGAACAATGAAGGAATAAGATCTCTGTTTGAAGGTATGAAATGCAAGATTAACAATGAATAGAAGTATATTCTCTGGGGGAAAACAATGCTAATGTTAATTGAATATATATTGTAGAAGGAAAATGAGACCTTTAGTTACATTAGAGGAAATATCTGAGATGGTAAACACTATTTGAAGATGTAGATGTTAAAACAACCGTAATCAAATGACATGCTGCATGTGATGATGGTTTTTTTTCTTTTTTCTTTTTGTTTTTGTTTTGTTTTGTTTTGTTTTCCCTTTCCTTCTTGAACCTTTTTTTTGTCCTTTTTGGCCTCCCCCCCTTCCCCCACCCTTTTTTTTTCTTTCTTCCTCTCTCTCTTGTCTTATTTTGTTGTTTTTTGTTTTTTAAACCCTAGCTTATTGTGGTGCTTATTAAATATACAATAGAGAGATACGGGATGTATAAACTTAGTAGGGATGCACCTGTGATTAAACGACATATTGTATGTGAAGATGGGTTTTCCCTCCCCCCCTTTTTTTCTCTCCATCCCCTCCCTTTCCCATTGTTGTCTATGTAACAAAAAATAAAAATAATTTATAAAAAAAAAAAAAAAAAAACATCTCCGCGGGGCTTTTCTGTGTCAGGGGGCAAGGTGTGGAGTGCTGTGCCAATAAGTAAGCATCCACCCTTGCCTGCCAGTCTCCACGGTTTAGACGGCCCAAAGCCTCCTTGGCAGATCTAACCGCCCTTTCCGCTCGGCCATTGCTGGCCGGGTGGTAAGGGGCAACCAGCGCGTGGCGGACCCCTTGCTCGGCCAGGTATGTTTGGAACGTTGTAGACGTGAATTGCGGGCCGTTGTCGGACACTACTGTGTCCGGCAACCCGTGGGTTGCGAACAATCGTCGCAAGGCTCGCACAGTACTGTCAGATGTGGTGGAGTGCATGAGCAATACTTCCACCCATCGAGAGTACGCGTCCACAACTATAAGGAAAGTCTGGCCGTGAAAGGGGCCAGCGAAATCTATATGTATTCTAGACCAGGGACCCCGAGGCATCTCCCATTTCCGGGAGGGAGAGGAAGGAGGAGATGGTCGGGACTGCTGGCAGGTTTCGCATTTGGCGACCCAGGCTTCGATCTCTGCATCTAACCCTGGCCACCAAACGAAACTGCGAGCAAGGGCCTTCATTCTGCTTACTCCGGGGTGACTTTCATGGAGACGTTGCAGAATCTGTTGTCGGAGGACCGTTGGGATGACCACACGGTCGCCCCACAGTAGGCAGCCTGAATGTATAGAAAGCTCCCACTGTCTGTTCTTGAAGTGCTTGAACTGAGGTGGTAACTCACCCGCAGGCCAGCCTCTCAGGACCCAGTTCAATAGCTGTGACAGTGTGGGGTCAGACTGAGAGTAGGCGGCCACATCGGTAGAAGTCAATGGCAATTCTAACTGAGCAATTGCCAGAACAGAACGGCAAGGAACCGCTTGATCTTCCATGTCCGGAAGAGGGCAGCGACTAAGGGCATCTGCATGCCCTATTTGCTTGCCCGGACGGTAGCACAGGGCGTAAGAATACGCCGCTAAGAACTCCGTCCAGCGGGTCATCCTTGGGGACAGGATAGGAGGGGTCGGTCTATCACCAGCCAGTAGCCCAAGGAGTGGCTTATGGTCTGTGAATAGGGTGAAGTGCCGCCCGTATAGGTAGTCGTGAAACTTTTTGATTCCAGACACTGCAGCCAGAGCCTCCTTGTCAATCTGGCTGTAGTTCCTCTCAGCCGAGGACAGTGTTCTGGAATAAAAAGCTATGGGGGCTTCTGAGCCGTTGGGCAGGACGTGACTCAGAACAGCCCCCAAACCGACGGGGGAGGCATCACATGCTAGAGTCAGGGGCATCTTGTCGCTATATTGCACTAAGACTGCCTCTGACGTCAGCAGGGATTTGACAGCCGCGAAGCGCATGCATTCGCGGCTGCCCCATTGCCAAGGCGCGGATCGGTCGAGCAACCGATGTAGCGGCTCGGCTAGTGATGCCTTGTGAGGGATGAAAGGCGCATAGAAATTTAGAAGCCCCAGGAACGATTGGAGCTGCGCCTTTGTAGTAGGAGTGGGAGCGTTCCTGATAGCTGCCAATTTAGAAGGGGTAGGATGAATTCCCTGGGCATCAATTGTGAAGCCCAGGAAATCCACTTGGGGCACAGCAAAGAAACATTTGCTGCGTTTAAATTTAAGACCCGCGCCCCTGAAACGGTCGAGGACTTTCCTCAGTACTTTGATGAGGTCTGAGCGGCTGTCAGCAGCGATCAGGACGTCATCAAAGTAAGGTACCACTCCAGGGAGCCCATGGAGCAGACGTTCCATGAGGCTCTGGAAAATCCCCGGGGCAACGGAAACGCCGAATTGAAGGCGGCGACAACGGAAAGCCCCCCGGTGGGTGACGATGGTTTGGGCAGCCGCCGCATCGTCATCCACAGGGAGTTGCTGGTAGGCCTGCGCCATATCCAGTTTAGCGAAAATACGGCCCTGCCCCAAGGAATGGAGCAGGTGCTGTACAACAGGGACTGGATAGGGGTTTGCCTGAAGGCCAAGGTTGATGGTCGACTTATAGTCGGCGCAGATCCTAATGGAGCCGTCGGCCTTCACCGCAATCACAATGGGGGACTCCCAAGGTGAGTGGTCGACGGGCTCCAGTATGCCCTGCGCCACGAGCTTATCGAGCTCAGCTTCAACCTTTGGCCTTAATGCAAAGGGCACCCTGCGGGCCTTCAGTCTGATTGGTGCAACCTGGGGGTCCAAGCTAAGGGATATGGGGCTGCCTTTGTAATGGCCTAGCTGGCCATCAAAGATATCAGCATAGTCTGACAAGACTGCTGCTATGTCTGGGGGCGTGTCCGCAGTAGAATGAATCCCCTGAAGGGAGATACCCAAGGGAGAAAACCATTCTAACCCCAGAATTGCTGGTAAAGGTTTCTGAACAATTAAAGCAGGTAAAACAGCGCAAAACTTGCCATAAGAAACCCTCAAGGCATATGAACCTAGGATAGAGATATGGGAGCCTTGATAGTCTGTTAAAATTGCGTTAAGGGGTGACAAGTGACAACGTTTCACGTGGGGGCACAACATAGAAAAAGTGTCCCAAGAAAGAAGGGATTTTGATGAGCCGGAGTCCACTTCCATCTGACACGGCTTCCCTTCAATCAGTATTTTAATATTGATTTTGTCCGTACCCTGTGAGGATGAGTTGATGGAGGTGTCATGCAGGGACGAAGAAGCTTGATTGATGTTAAAGCATTCGTCTTGACGCTGAGCAGGTTTCCGCTGCTGCGAGCTCTTCGGCGGGGGTGGAGGAGGACCATATGGAGGAGGTGGCTCGATTGCTGCAGAAGGAGTAGGAAGTGAAGCCTTGCAGACATGGGCTAAATGTCCTTTCTTTCCGCAGCGGCGGCAAACCGCTGCCTTGAAGGGGCAATTAGCCCGGGCGTGCGCTCCGCCACAGCCAATGCAAGCAGAGGAGTTTGAAGGGAAACGGCTGATGGCTTGACTCTGTCGAGGCTGCTGACGGCGGGGTTGTGCTCCAAGTCTATCTACCTGAAGTTGTTGTAGATAGTCAGGCAGGGGGGCTAGCTCATCAATTAGATTTGTAATGTACGTTGGCTGCTGGAGCGGAGGAGGAGTTGGAACGGTTGAGGCTTGAGTGGCAGGTAACCCTCCAGCAACCGTCATCTGCGCGAGGTAGCGTTCTATTTCGTTGGAGGATGAATCTGCCAACTCCGCAGCGCGAGCCTCGTCTATGGCATAAGCTAATGTGACCTTAGGCTTGCCCAAAAGTCTACGCCTGAGAAAAATATCCTTTAGGCCACAGACGAATTGCTCTGCTAGATTTGCCTCAAGATCTGGGAACTCACACTGCGCTGCAGCAACTCTCAAGGCTTGCAAAAATTGATTTACCATTTCTGCAGGCTTTTGGACTCGCCTGCGGTAAGCGAAGCGTCTGGCTATTTGAGATGGAGTAGGTGCGTAGTATGCCTGCAATCCGTCTGTTAGTTCTTGCCAGGTGAGGTCGTACACCGCTCTAGGGGCGGCAAAGGACCTTGCGGTGGCAAACATTTCTGGGCCACAAGCCGTAAGGAAGAACCCACATTTCCTCGCTTGAGACTGACCTTGACGGTTGTTAGCGATTAAAAAGCATTCAAACCGTTCAAGAAATGCCTCCCAGGTTTCACCTCCAACCCCAAAAGGGGCAAACATTGGCATTCCGGCCATAGCAGTTGGTTGGAGAAGTGGCAGTTGGTTCCTTTTTCTTCTGGTTACAGGTCCCCAGTCCTCGTCGCCAGTATTATATCTTCAGGAATGAGACAGAGGCTCGTGTCCGGTAACTCTGTAACCAATTTATTTTAACACAACTTGTAACAGTAACAGGTAACAACCAGGCAGGGTGCTGGTTTAACAATGTAGCAACAGAAGGATGATCTGTGTAGAGAGAGAGGCAGAGAAGCAGCTCCAGCTGGACTGGAGTGTTCGTCTGCTCTGGTGCTGAACAACTGACAGTTTGAACGAGTCTGCCTTTTATAGTTCCTCAGACTCGCCCGGCAACTGACAGGCGCGTCTGATTGGCTAAGACGCGCCTGGCTGCTGCCGAGCTGTCATTCGTAACAGCGAGGACTAACTTTTACTATACAACAATCAGCAGTTGTCTTTACTTCTTGGAGTCAAACAAGGAGGAATGACTACCATTTCCTGAACCCGAGCTGCCTCAGATAAAGGATTGGAGAAAGAGAAAAAGAGATCTATAAAAAGGGAAAGAACGAGCGAAGCAACCTGGCCCCCTTCGTAATTACTGGCCCTTTGTCAAAGAAAAGGAGGAAACTGACCAATTTGTCAACCTTGTTGCAGCCTCGTAAGTCCTCAGACTTACGAATGACAGCTCGGCAGCAGCCAGGCGCGTCTTAGCCAATCAGACGTGCCTGCCCCTTGCCGGGCTGTCAGACGCGAGGCAATTGGTTAAACCGTTTGACAGCCGGGTATAAAAGGCTGTCAAACATCGGAGACTTGCCGGTCTACTTACTGTTGTTGTTGTTACACATTCTTGCTTGAATAAAAGGTTACAGTTACCTCAGACACCTCCGTTAATTCCTACCGCCGATCTAACACTGGCGACGAGTGGTGGGGGAACTGGCTCTGAGCACAACCTGCAACCGAGAGCAAGCAATGTCTTAATAGGTGCTTAGACCAGACGTTTACCACGCCTAATTCACCTCAGCTGCTTCAATCAATTCGCCTCAGACAATTCCTGATGGCCGGCATGCCAGCTTTTGCTCCTTTCGGAGTTGGCGGAGAATCTTGGGAAGCCTTTTTAGAAAGGTTTGAGTGCTTCCTGATTGCAAATAACAGGCAGGGCTACTCTCAAGCCAGAAAATGCGGGTTTTTCCTCACTGCTTGTGGCTCTGAGATGTTTGCTACTGCCAGATCATTTGCTGCCCCTAGGGCCGTCTACGACTTGACCTGGCAAGAACTGACAGATGGGCTACAAGCATATTATGCTCCTACGCCGTCACAAATTGCTCGCCACTTCGCATACCTCAGGTGGGTGCAGAAGCCTTCCGAAACTGTCAACCAATTTCTACAGGCTCTGCGAGTCGCTGCAGCTCAGTGCGATTTTCCAGACCTTGAAGACAACCTCGCAGAACAATTTGTGTGTGGCCTCAAAGACATTTTCTTGAGGTGCCGTCTACTAGGCAAACCAAAAGTTACCCTAGTCTACGCTATAGATGAGGCTCGAGCCGCTGAGCTAGCAGACCTTTCCTCATCTGAAATTGACAGTTACCTAGCTCAAATGGCCATTTCTGTCGGTTTACCTGCCTCGCCTGTATCACCTGCCTTGCCTGCCTCCTCAACAATCCACCTATATCACCAATTTGATAGACGAATTAGCTCCACTGCCCGAGCACCTCCGACACGCTCAAGTGGATCGTCTGAGGGCTACCCCTCGTCGTCAGCCACCTCAGCAAGTCCAAGCGATTATCCGATCTCCTGCCGCTTCTTCCGTTTGCCTAGGCTGCGGAGGCGTGCATCCCCGGTCTACCTGCCCTTTCAAAGCAGCGGTCTGCCGCCGTTGTGGGAAAAAGGCCATCTTGCTCAAGTTTGCCGGGCCTTCCTGCCGCCTCTATCTTCAAATGAACCTGCTGCTACCTTCGGACCACCTCCATCGCCTAAGAACCCGCAATCCTGCAGATCAGCGCAATGCCAGGACGAGTGCTACAATCTCTCCGAGGCCATTCCTACGCTCCCCGAAGTAGCTGTCAACCTGACGACAAGTCACTCCTTGGGCTTCTGGCTGGTGATAGGCCGACCCCGCCTATCCTTTCCCCTAGGATGACCTGCTGGACGGAGTTCTTGGCGGCGTACTCCTACGCCCTATGCTACCGTCCAGGCAAGCACCTAGGGCATGCAGATGCCCTCAGTCGCTGCCCCCTTCCTGGCGAGGACATCCAGTTGGTTCCTTGCCGTTCTGTCCTATCTATTGCTCAATTGGACTTACCCCTAACATCTACCAATGTGGCCACGCACTCTCGGTCTGACCCAGTCCTATCCCAAATAATGACTTGGGTCCTGAGAGGCTGGCCGACAGCAACCACTCCACTAGACTGCAGGCCCTTTAAAACTCGTCAATTAGAATTATCCCTACATTCTGGTTGTCTTCTTTGGGGCGACCGCGTGGTCATCCCATCGGTCCTCCGGCACCAAGTGCTACAACGGCTACATGCCGATCATCCGGGAATAGCGCGTATGAAGGCACTAGCCCAAAGTTACATTTGGTGGCCAGGCCTGGATTCCGAAATCGAGGCCTGGGTCTCCAAATGCGTAACTTGTCAACAGTCCCGGTGTCAGCATCACTCCATTACATAATTAGGAAAGAAAGACTAAGAGACTCCATGCGAAGGAAAATCCAAAGTACTTTTACTAATCATAAATGGTAAGCACGCAGTTGCGAAGCAAAGTCTGCTTAATTAGGCGCGAAAGCAATTGATATATAGAATAGCCCGTTCCCCCCCCCCTTAGGATCATAGCTCCAGTCCAATCATAAGTCCTTCAAGTGTCAGGTGTGAGATAACTTCAAAAAGACAGGCCGAAGATGGAATGTCGAGGCCGTTGATGCAGGCGGGAAACACACACGCATGCGCAATCCCAACGTCTGGTACATCCTAGAACATTCCTCCAGCACATCAATTAACCCCTCCCAAATACCAGCCCCCCCTCCCCGTTTCATGGCAGCTGAAGCAACAGCAAGGCAGAAGCTGACATCCGGCCGTCCCCCGGAAAAAAAAAGGCTGTCAGGCCTGGAAAAAAAAACAAACGAAACAGACAAACGACAAAACACAAAAAGAAGAGGGAGGGGGAAAAAGAAAGTCAAGGCTTGTCGGGATAAGCAGCATAAAATTTCTGAAGCAGGCGGGGAGCCCGAACATGGGATGTATCAACCCATTCTGTGTGGGAGGGAGGAAAGTGCTTCCAAGCCACCAGGTATTGGATGCGATTACGGTGCTTGCGGGAATCAAGAATTTCACGAACTTCAAAATGACGTTCCCCATCAACCAGCAACGGAGCAGGTGGAGGGGCATCTGGGGGGCGCAAGTGGGAAACCCGAACAGGTTTGATGAGGTTGATGTGGAACACCGGGTGGATTCGGTTGAGGTGTCTTGGCAATTGTAAACGAACAGAAACAGGATTGATGACCTTCACAATAGGGAAAGGGCCAACGTATTTGGGTCCCAATTTCTTCGACTTCTGTGTAGTGTGCAGGAATTTCGTGGACAAATACACCAAATCCCCAGGCCGGTATTCATAGGGCTGAGCGTGTTTTTTATCTGCTTGCTTCTTATGGGCCTTATGGGCAGCGTCCAAAGTGGAAAGGGTCAGTGGCCAAATGCGACTGAGACACTCACTCCAGTCCGCAATTGAAGGAACTTGTGGTTGGTCACTAGGCAATTCGGGAATAGGAACAAAATCTTGACCGTAAACGACCCGAAAAGGGGTGAACCCCGTGCTGGAGTCAACCGAGTTGTTGTAGGCCACCTCAGCATGTGGTAACAAGTCGACCCAATCGTCTTGTTGATAATTGATGAAACAACGTAAATATTGCTCAAGGACGGAATTTGTACGTTCACAGCCGCCATTAGTCTGAGGATGGTAGGCGAAGCTAAGGCCCTGGGCGGAGCCAATGCATTTGAGAAATTCCTTCCAAAAATTAGACGTGAATTGGACCCCACGATCGGAGATAATACGGTCGGGCACTCCATGCAAACGGTAGATGTGGGAAATGAACAGTTTAGCTAATGCCTTGGCGGAAGGAATTTTGTGACAAGGCACGAAATGAACCTGCTTGGAAAACAAATCAGTGACCACCCATATAACGGTATGCCCCTGGCTTTCGGGAAGCTCAACAATAAAGTCCATAGAAATCTCCTTCCAAGGGGCAACCGGGCGAGCGACGGACTGGAGGAGTCCTTGCGGTTTTCCCGGCGGTTTTTTGGCGGCAGCGCAAACTGGGCAACTGGCCACATAAAGTTCAATGTCCTTTTTTAAAGAGGGCCACCAGAATTGTCTCTTCACGAGATGTAAAGTTTTTACGAACCCAAAATGACCCGCCAATCTGGAGTCATGAGCGCGACGAAGGACGACGAGCCGTAGGGACGCGGGGATGTATAATTTAGCACCAATCCACGGTAGATCGTCCCTCATGGTGCAGTCGTCCCGATGGTTCAGAAACCAGTTGTCGTGAGGAAGAGCTTTTTTAAGGTCAGAAAGTAGATCTTGAGGCACTTCTCTCTGTGCTTGGGTCTGTTGACGCGTGAGTACCGGAGCCGCCAGGAGCGGTTGGACGATACTCAGTTTAGACCAATTATATTGAGGTAATCTGGACAAAGCATCCGCCATGAAGTTCTTCCCTCCCGGGATATACTTTAGAGTGAAATTGAAACGGTTGAAATATTGGGCCCATCGCATTTGTTTGGGGGAGAGACGACGAGGCGTCCGCAACGCTTCCAGGTTCTTGTGGTCAGTCCACACCTCAAATGGGTGTTTAGCGCCCTCTAGGAAATGGCGCCAAGTAGCGAGGGCCCAACGGACCGCGAAAGCCTCCTTCTCCCAAACCGCCCAACGCCTCTCCGTGTCAGTGAGTTTTCGGGAGGTGTACGCGCAAGGCTGCAAGTTACCTTGGTCATTGGCTTGCAGCAGAATGGCTCCTACGGCGACATCACTGGCATCAGCCTGGACGATGAAAGGCTGTTCTAGGTCAGGATGCTTAAGAACTGGTTCAGCGGCAAAGAGGCGTTTAAGTTTCTCGAATGCCGCCTGGCATTCCATGTTCCAGTCCAAAGGCTTATTAGGTTTAGGTTTCGGGTCGCCCTTCGTCTTGAGCAAATTAGTAATAGGGAGAGCAATCTTAGCAAAAGAGGGAATGAATTGACGGTAGAAATTAGCGAAACCCAAAAATTTTTGCAATTGTTTACGAGTTTTGGGCGCGTCCCATTCAGTGACCGCCTTCACCTTTTCAGGGTCCATTTCAATGCCATCAGGGGAGATGCGATAGCCCAGATAGTCAATTTTAGTTTGGTGAAACTCACACTTAGACAATTTGGCATAAAGGTTAGCGGCACGGAGTTTTTTCAAAACAGTGCGCACCAGGGCGACGTGGTGGTCATAATTGCGAGTATAGATAAGGATATCGTCCAAATATACGATAACACCTTTGTACAGATGATCGTGCAAGATCTCATTAATAAGTTGCATGAAAACAGCAGGAGCCCCCTGTAGGCCAAAAGGCATAACCCGGAACTGGAAGCAACCAAGAGGGCAGTTGAAAGCAGTCTTCCATTCGTCTCCTTCCTTGATGCGTACTCTATAGTAAGCTTCCCGGAGGTCCAATTTAGTAAAGATGCGGCCCTTCCCTAGCTGTGCCAACAAGTCTTTCATCAATGGGAGTGGGTAGAGGTTCTGAGTTGATACAGCGTTAAGGTTTTTAAAATTACAGCATAAACGAAGAGAACCATCTTTTTTTTCACGAAAAAGTACAGGGGCAGCCACTTTGGGCCGAGCCGGTTCAATGAAACCACGTTTCAAATTTTTGTCAATGAAAGAACGCATTTCCTCCATTTCCCTGGGCGACATGGAGTAAATCTGGGGTTTAGGGAGCTTAACCCCGGGTAAAATGTCTATGGAGCAATCAGTAGGCCTGTGGGGGGGCAGAATGTCCGAAGATTTTTCGCTGAAGACTTCCTTAAGATCCCAATATTCTTTCGGAATTTTCTCCTCTCCTGCAATCCTTTCCTGCCCTCTAGCGGCCACTTCAGGAATGTCAGTGATAGGTTGGTCCGGAGAGCCGTCCCCCACTGGAGGCACCTTTGAGCGAACGCGTAAGCGGCCTGTCCGCCAATTTATGTGAGGGTTCCACTTCCGGAGCCACGGGATGCCCAAAATGAGTGGCCTGTCCATGCCAGGTGCGACCACAAAGGAGATTAGTTCAGTATGGGTACCCATCCTCATTTCCAAAGGCTCCGTAAAAAAATGGGCGGGCCCCCCCCCGCAATGGATCCATCTATTTGGCAAAACACAATTGGGGTTTTCAAAGTGCGCAATTTGAGGCCCAATTTTTCCACCATGGCTGGGTTGATCATGGATCGGGAACAGCCTGAATCAAGTAAGGCCAGAAGGGTGGCAGGTTTCCCCTCAGGAGGAACTTTTAACTCAATAGGGATTAGCAGGGGCCCCTTGTTTGAACTCACCCAGTGAGGCGATGTGTCGTCATCGGAGTCCTCCGAAGAAGAGGAGTTGGCGTCCGCGTCTCCCTCTAATGTCTGGGCAAACGGAGGGGGGTTGGATTCCACAGCGAAAGCTGTTTCCTTCTTCTTCTTCTCAGAGCCTCTTCCAGACTTTTCCTCATGTTTGGGAGGGAGTTGAGCAGAGAGGGGCAATTTAGCACGACATTCGGGGGCGGTGTGCCCTAATTTGCCACAACGAAAGCATGTTAAAGGTCTGGAGAGGCCTGCAGGGGCCCCCCTCCCTTCACCCCGCCGTTTGAAGAGCGATTGGGTGGCAGGAGGGGGGAGGGACTTGGCAGCCCTCTCTTTCCGCTTCCTCCGTTCCTCTTTAGCATAACGGAGCCGGGTTAAGTAGAGTTCAGCGTCCGCTGCATGCTCAAACCACGTGATCAAACGTCTAGGCAGGTTACGATTGACACATTGCTGATAAATGTCTTCATCTAATCCTGAAGCAAATTTGTCCAGTAGGGCGTCCTCCCCCCAGCCTCTCATGTATTGTGAAAGACACTGAAATTCCTGGATGTATTGGGCGACAGGTCTATCGTCTTGTTCAAAGGTTATAAACTTCAATTTGCTCCGCTTCTCCGTTAACGGGTCATCAAAACGTTGGCGGAAAGCCTCCATAAAGCGGTTGAAATTCCCCAAGAGGGGAGAGCCAGACATATGCAAAGCAGTTGACCATTTGGCAGCTTCACCATCTAATGACAAAAGAACCATTCTGACCCTCATGATGTCAGTCTCAAAGTCTCGGCCATAAATTTCCATGTAATTAAACACTTGCATAAGAAAAGAGGCCAGGCTAGTAGAATCACCATTGTAACGCACAGGCAAGGGAGGGATTTTAGCCATCCGATGTCTTCGGGGGGGTGGCCCCCCTTGGTCAGGCAAACCTCTAGCCGCAGGGGGTGAAGCAGGCCGAGGGGGAGGGGGAGATGGCGGGCGTGGGTAACGTTGCCAATTTCTCCAGTCTCTTTCCTCCTCCCCCCTTCTTTCCTCAAAGTATGTTTGACCCCAATAATCAGGTAGTTCACTCCGCTGGGGTTTTCTCATGGGGCCCTGGTGTTGCCAGCTTCTCCAGTCTCCTTCATCGCCCCCCCTTCTTTCCCCAAAGTACCTTTGACTCCAATAGTCAGGGAATTCACTGGTCTGGGGTCTCCTCACAGCTCCCAGCTCCAGCGATGGTTGCCGGGGTTGTCTTTGGGTGATTCCAGCATTCCAGCTTGTCTCTGTCTCTCTTTGTCCCACCGAAGTCGACCATCGGGGTGGGGGAGGTTCAGGCTGGCTGGAAATTTGCAGTTGAAATAAATCTTCGTGTAAAGATAGGTCAGGCGGGCTGGGCTCGTGTAGAGAAAGGTCGGGAGGTCCTACTCCACTGGAATCCGCACCTCCAACGGCCCCCTCCTCCTCTCTGATCGGAGAAGACATTATCTCCCTTCTCGGTAGACGTAAATCTCCTGGAAAGGGATTTTGCAGACTTTGCTTCTTGTCAGCATCACTCCATTACATAATTAGGAAAGAAAGACTAAGAGACTCCATGCGAAGGAAAATCCAAAGTACTTTCACTAATCATAAATGGTAAGCACGCAGTTGCGAAGCAAAGTCTGCTTAATTAGGCGCGAAAGCAATTGATATATAGAATAGCCCGTTCCCCCCCCCCTTAGGATCATAGCTCCAGTCCAATCATAAGTCCTTCAAGTGTCAGGTGTGAGATAACTTCAAAAAGACAGGCCGAAGATGGAATGTCGAGGCCGTTGATGCAGGCGGGAAACACACACGCATGCACAATCCCAACGTCTGGTACATCCTAGAACATTCCTCCAGCACATCAATTAACCCCTCCCAAATACCAGCCCCCCCTCCCCGTTTCATGGCAGCTGAAGCAACAGCAAGGCAGAAGCTGACATCCGGCCATCTCCCCCCTCCTCCCCCTCCCGGGAGTGGGAGATGCCCCGCGGACCTTGGTCCCATATTCACGTTGATTTTGCGGGCCCCTTCCACGGCCAGGTATTCTTGGTGGTTGTAGATGCGTACTCTCGCTGGGTGGAACTGTTGCTTTTAGGAAATATATTTTATTCAATTTTCACATTCCATTTGCAATCATTTATATACAGGGTATTTACTATAAGAAAAGAAAAAAAAAAAAAAAAAAGAAAAAGGGAATAAAACGAACAAGTAAAAAAGAAACACAACTCATCATTCACAACCCCACCTAACCCTTGCGTCCTCCATACACCCCATCTACCCCCTCCAACTTTCCTTTCTCCCTCTAACACTCCCCTCCTACTTCCCTTTCCCCTCAAGCCTTCCTTCTCCCCTTACTCCCCAGACACCCTCCTTACATTCCCCTTACTCCTTACATTCCCCTTACTCCTTCCTTACTCCTCCCTCTTCCTTCCCTCTACCTCCCTCCTTGGTGTATGCCTTTATTCGAGTGTTGTTTGATCTAATAAAAGTAAAGTAAACCAAGGAAAATAATAATAATAATAATAATAAGAAAAAAAAAAGAACCACCGTATATAAATACATTCTTGTTCTTATTAAAACTATATTAACACCCCCCACCCCACCCCCCACAATCCCCATCCCTAATCCTCCCGACTTCCCAGGGTCCACACCTGGCACTACCTTCTATCTAAGATATCTTGTATACATATGGATTAAAAAATAAAAGTAATATATCAAAAAAAAAAAAAAAAAAAAAAAAAAAAAAAAAGAAAAGCCGGGACAGAAAAAAAAAAGGAAAAAAAGAAACCACTCTTTGTGTTGATCTCAGCCCCCCATCTTTATCTATACTTAAATAGTATAAATCATTCTATCTATATTTTATTCTCATCTCTTACTTCTTTGCTATTTACCCCAACCTTCTGTAGACTCTCCCGTTCCCTTCCTAAACCTCATGATCCCTTCCAGTAAGATTTAAGCAGCGTAGTTTATGCCATATATTCAAATATAACTTTACAGACAAGTAATCAAACTTTCCCATCTAGTAAAATTTAAACAACGTAAATGATCTTTCTTTACCCCTTTTTCAAACAGTAATTCAAAATAATCTAACCCGATTTCCCCTTCTTAGTAAAGTTAAGCAGCGTAGATCAGATATTACTTTACACAGGAATCAATTTCTGTAATTCCAACCGACTTCCCCTTCTAATAGAATTTAAATAACTTAGTTCATTCCACATGTATTTTACCCTCATCCCCCACTTGTCTGATATTTACCACTATCAAATTTATACTACCATTTGTTTAAAATATAACTCAGAGCGATTTGTAGCATGAATCCTTCCACATATTCCAATAATACTTTCAGCAAAATTCAGTTAACCTTCTATTTTAAGGTAGTCGCTTCTAACAAAATTTAAACAACATAAATCATTCCACATTCTTTTTACAGTTATCTTAAGATAATCCCAAGCGGCTTCCTGTTCTAATAAGCTTTAAACAACGTAAATTTTGCCCTCATCCCTTGCTTGTCTAATATTTATCACAAATAACGTAGTACTACCATTTGTTTAAAATATAACTCAGAGCGATTTGTAGCATGAATCATTCCACATATTCCAATAATACTTTCAGCAAGATTCAGTTAACCTTCTATTTTAAGGTAGTCGCTTCTAACAAAGTTTAAACAACATAAATCATTCCACATTCTTTTTACAGTTATCTTAAGATAATCCCAAGCGGCTTCCTGTTCTAATAAGCTTTAAACAACGTAAATTTTGCCCTCATCCCTTGCTTGTCTGATATTTACCACAAATAACGTAGTTCATTCCACATGCATTTTACCCTCATCTCTTGCTTGTCTAATATTTACCACTATCAAATTTATACTAGCGTTTATTTGAAAAATAACTCAGAACTATTACAACCAACTTTCCCTTCAAATAAAAGTTAAATAGCATGGATCATATTCAAATAATGCTTTCAGCAAGAGTCAGTTAACCTTCTATTTTAAAATAGTCCCATCTAACAAAGTTTAAACAACATAAATCATTCCGCATTCTTTTAACCACTATCAGATTTATGCTAACGTTACTTTAGAATCTAGCTCAAAGTAGTTTCACCCAGCTTTCCCTTCTGATAAAAATTAGTCCACTTTTTCTACCGGAGAGAGGTCTCAAACCCCCATTCAGTCCTCAACTTTAGGAAGTCTTTTGAAGTATCTAAATTCTCAATCTGCGTTCTTCTGCTTCTCCGAGGGAGGAGGGGCTACCCCCTCCATCTTGCAGCCGCATGGCCAGCCGTTTGCTTTCTCCTTCCGCTTGTCTCTCCTCTCTTCCAAGCGCGTCAGGAAGTCCCGCCTTCAGAATCCTACAATAGAAATCTTGAGCCTCCGAAACAGAGTTAAGACGAAATCTTTGATTCTCAAATGTAACCGTGATGCCGGCAGGGGCCTCCCATCTGTATCGAATCTGTTGACTCCTAAGCTCTTTAGTTAAAAAGGCGTAATCCCTTCTTGCTCTCAACATTTGGAAAGGTATATCTTTGAAGACAATCACGTCCTGGTCATCAACTCGGAGACTGTTATTATGAAACTTTTGCACAATCGCGTTTCTAGATTCTTTTGTAAAGAAATGTATAATTATGTCCCTCGGGAGCTGTCGCTGTTCCGCTATCAATGAGTTCTGGCGATAGATTTTCCGAATCTGCCAATCAAGGTTAAGTCCCGGGCTTCCCAGCGCATGGCTGAAGGCTTCAGCAAATGTCTGTTTCAAATTCTCTTGCTCCTTTTCACGGAATCCTCTGACTCTTATTGAAAATGCCTTCCTATCAAAATTTAGCGTCATAAGCTGTTCTTCGTTATTTCTAATTTTTTCTTGTAAAATTTGAATATTGGTAGTCAAATCAAAATTAGCCTTCTCCAGACTTTCCAATCTGTTCTCTATTTCAGCAGAGTAATCTGACAGGGCAGACACGGCTGCAAACGTATTCGCCTTCATTTGATTAACTTTAGATTTTAGATCCTCATAAAGTTGCAATACAAATTCCTTAAGTTCTTGCTTAAGGGCATTAAATATTTTAAAGAGATATTCCTGTGTTAAAACTTCTCCAGTAGAGGGCGTAGGAGACAAAGGCTGTGTTTCCAAAAAAGATTGTTTAAATTCTTTAGACACATTTGTAGCAAGACGTTTCTTTGATCTGGGTGCCATAATAGATAAACAAGTAAGCAGTGCTTCGCTCCCCTCTATTTCCAAAGAAAAAGAGTTTATTTTGTTAAGGAGCGGTCTGCAGGAAGATAAGCCCGGCTAAGTACATCCAGTAATCATCCACGGAGAGAAATCGCCATTTTAAAGTCTATTTAAACAAAGAAGTCTTTAAGGCAAATGGTGCTGGTATTTAAGATAGTAATAAAAGCATAAATCTCACAGGGGTGGTACCCTCCCGTATCAACTCTAGCTTGAAAAAAACTTTGTTTTGTCCTGGGGGGGGCTAGCCTGTCTGGGGCTGCCAAAAAAAAAAAGGCAGCTGAGAAGGAACTGGCCGGAGATAAAGGCTCCGCTTCGGCTGGATCTAATCTCTTCCACAGCCAAAAAAAAAAAAAGGCTGTGGCTTACGAATAGACCCTAACCTACGGAGCTACCCTCCCTGCCCCTTTCTTAGCCAAAAAGGGGTGCTATCTATGATCTTATTTAGATATACAGACCAGATCTCTGAGGAGCTCGGTGGAGCCCTCCTCGGCAACAGGCCACGCCCACAGGAAGGGTGGAACTGTTGCTTATGCACTCCACCACAGCCAAGAGTACTGTGCGGGCCTTGCGACGTTTGTTCGCGACCCATGGGTTGCCGGACACAGTAGTATCCGACAATGGCCCACAATTTTCATCTACGACCTTCCAAACATTCCTGGCCGCCCAAGGGGTCCGCCATGTGCCAGTTGCCCCTTACCATCCGGCCAGCAACGGCCGGGCGGAGAGGGCGATTCGATCCGCCAAGGAGGCTTTGGGCCGATTGAACCGTGGCGATTGGCAGGCAAGGGTGGATGCGTACTTAATGGCACAGCACTCCACTCCTTGCCCCCTGATGCGGAAAAGCCCCGCGGAGCTGCTGATGGGCAGGCGCCTGCGGACCACCCTGGATAGACTGCACCCCCTCTATTCAGGGGTTCAGCCTGGCAACCTGGGGTCACCCTCCCGCTCTTTCCTTCCTGGGAACTTGGTCTGGGCTAGGAACTATGGGGGGGATACTCGATGGGTGCCTGCCACCATCATCGAAGTAACAGGACCCGTCTCCTACAGGGCAAGACTTCCTGATGGTACCATCTGGCAGCGGCACCTGGATCAATTGAGGGGCCGCCACAACACCGAAACGCCAACTCAAGCTGACCCGCAGGGGCCAGCCATAGATGCCTTACAGCCAGCCCCGGTTCCGCAACATCGCTCCAATATTACAAACCATCCAGCCTTTCCTGATGCAGGCCACCCTAACCCAGCCACCGGGTAGACACCCTCTGCTGTCAGTTCAGCACACTCTCAAGCCGAGCCCGCAATACACCAGCCATCATTATTAGGCCACCCTGGGCCTAGCCCTCCCATCTCCCAGGCCGCCTACCAGCCTAATTTCAATCCACCGCCATCCTCGGCCACGCCCCCATCGCCCAGCCTACCTTATCCATTCTATCCTCCAGTACCAGCAGGAGAGTCTTCTGACGTCACCTGGAGCTCCACTCCCCGAAGAGAGGAGCTCTTACAGGGACATCTCTTGTCAGCTCCGCCTGCAGTCCAACTGCGGCGGTCAGGGCGTGTCCGCCGCTTGCCTGCGTATCTTAACGACTACGCGTGCGCAGTTTCTAACGCATGCGCATCGCTGGGGGGGGAAGGAGTGTTGCAGCCTCGTAAGTCCTCAGACTTACGAATGACAGCTCGGCAGCAACCAGGCGCGTCTTAGCCAATCAGACGCGCCTGCCGGTTGCCGGGCTGTCAGACGCGAGGCAATTGGTTAAACTGTTTGACAGCCGGGTACAAAAGGCTGTCAAACATCGGAGACTTGCCGGTTTACTTACTGTTGTTGTTGTTACATGTTCTTGCTTGAATAAAAGGTTACAGTTACCTCAGACGCCTCCGTTAATTCCTACCGCCGATCTAACAAACCTCATCCACTTTATTTCATCAGGACTATTGAAGGGTAGAAATGATCAAGCCAATGTATTCCCCTTAAAGGTCTTGTTAGGAATGGGAGGTGGGTAACAATTCCTTTTAAAAGAGGAAAACATTTCAAACCTTTGCAGAAGCTTACAATGTTTTCAACCATTCTGTTGTCATCATATGGTGACAGAAATTAGGAGCTGCTTTTAAACCAGCATGGAAATCGTCATTTGGAAGTGTCATCAGGATTTCAAGCTCCTCATTCACAACCTATGTAAATTATACCTATCTCCACCCGAGGACTCTTTATTCTGCCTTATGCCATGCCCCAGTGCCGCATACACAGAATAACTAGGATGTTCTTGTAGGATTTATGGTTCTTCCAGCATTACACAAGCCTTCAGAAACAGTCTAATTGTTATAAGTGTTGTGAGGACCACTGGGAGAAGTTCCTATCTTCTCATTTCAGCCCACTCCCCTCGATATGACCTATCTCATAGGTGTCAAACTTGTGGTGTCACGTTGCCGTCACATGACGTTTCATGACGTTTTTTCCATTTGCGGAGCTGGGGTGCGTATGGCCTGCGTGGGACACATATGGCCTGCACACCAATTTGACACCTCTGAATTTTCTGGTGAATGTGGAATGAGGTGTGAGGAAGCAATAGCAATAGCAATAGCAGTAGACTTATATACCGCTTCATAGGCCTTTCAGGCCTCTCTAAGCGGTTTACAGAGAGTCAGCATATTGCCCCCAACAATCTGGGTCCTCATTTTACCCACCTCGGAAGGATGGAAGGCTGAGTCAACCCTGAGCCGGTGAGATTTGAACCGCTGACCTGCTGATCTAGCAGTAGCCTGCAGTGCTGCATTTAACCACTGCGCCACCTTGGCTCTTGGCTCAATAGATGCTGCATGGGGAAATCAATTCTGAGGTTTCATTTTAAGCTACAATGCAGATTATTTATGTGGGCATGGTATGTTTGGTGACTATAACAGTTAGAATTGAAGAAGCTTCTTAGAAGAGAATGTCTATGGAGATTCTCAGTCACCCAGGTCATGGTTGTCCCACGGATGCTTGCTTTGTAAAAGCAACTGGACTTTTTTTGTTTGCTTGAAGATATTTCGTTTCTCATCCAAGAAGCTTCTTCAGTTCTTCACCACTCACTCAGAACCAGTTGCCTTTTGAAAGAAAGCACCTTTGGAACAGGTTTAGATGAAAAGCAAAATATTTTCAAAGAACCCCCCCCCCCCAAAAAAAAAAAAACAACCTCCAGTTCCCTTTTGGAAAAAAGCACCGTTTGGACTCTGCCTCTGTGGTCATATACTAAATGATTTTGAGTTTGAGTTTAATTTTATTTATAGGCCCCCCCAATCCCGGAGGACTCCGGGCGGCTTACAGCAAGGGGGGGGGAAGCAATAAAAGAAAATAAGAATAAAAATAGACAGGTTAAAAAACAACACAGATACATTCGTTTCAGTCGGGGCTGGACCTCAACAATGAGGTCAACAGCCCCAGGCCTGCCAGAATAGCCAGGTCTTGACAGCTTTTCTGAAGGCCATGAGAGTGGGCAAGGTCCGGATTTCTGGGGGTAGTTCCTTCCAGAGGGTCGGAGCAGCCACAGAGAAGGCTCTCCTCCGGGGAGCCACCAGCCGACATTGTCTGGCTGATGGCATCTGAAGGAGGCCCACCCTCTGGGATCTTACCGGCCGTTGGGAGGAATGTGGCAATAGGCGGTCTCGCAGGTATGCTGGCCCTAAGCCATGTAGGGCTTTAAAGGTAATAACCAACAACTTGAATTGCGTCCGGAAACCAATAGGCAGCCAGTGCAGCTTGCGGAGGATAGGTGTAACATGGGTGTACCTAGGTACACCCAATATCGCTTGCGCGGCTGCAAAAAGGAACTAATATTTTGGGAATTAGCAAGATTTGCTTGCATCTTTGCCCTCCCCTACTTAACTTGACCTGTACCGTGTTTCCCTGAAAATAAGACAGGGTCTTATTTTCTTTTGACCCTTGAAATAAGTTGTTGGCCTTATTTTTGGGGAGCTCTTATTATTTTTGAAATGCAGGAGGTGGCAAGCATGGTCACTTCATGGCTGCTGCTGTGTTGCAATATTTTCAGGGAGGGCTGATTTCGTGACCCGACAAAAGCCCGAACGTCATAAGCGCGCCGACAACACCGCGGCGCTAAAACCGCAATGTCAAAAGCGCGCCGACAACAGCGCGCCAACAACAGCGCGCCGACAGAAGCGCAATTTAATTTAAGGTAAGATTTACGGTTAGGTTTAGGGTTAGGTTTAGGGTTAGGTTTAGGGTTAGGGTTAGGGTTAGGTTTAGGGTTATGTTACAGCGTGCTTCTGTCGGCATGCTTTTGTCGGCGCGCTTTAGGGCTAATTCGTCGCTCATTCGTCGCACGGTTTTGTCACCGTGCTTTAGACACCGCGGTTTAGTCAGGCGCGCTTTTGTTGTGCCCGCATTTGTGGTGGAACCGCTGATTTTTGGGGAGGGCTGATTTTAACTCATGTGCTCAGAAGTCTGATTGGGCTTATTATCCAGAGAGGTCTTATTTTGGAGAAAATAGGATAGCTGTGGGCAGTCTAAAAGCAAATAATTCATTTTACATCTACCCCCTCCAAAAATAATTTAAAAAAAAACAACCTTGTCAATGTTGGCCTCATCTCAACCAGTACAGTCTTCATCTTCCAAGGTTTCCTTGTGGATCCCAAGCACCAAAACCTTGAAGAATAGACTGCTCAAAGAAGGTGAAATTGAAATAATAGCATTTTCTAGATTACCTACATCTCTTCGTGGTGGTGGGCTTTCAGAGGAGCCTGTATGAAACTGCCTTAAGATCTATTTGGCTCCGGTAATCTACTGATCATTATCTATACTCAAATTAAGAAAAACCAGTTGTTTCCACCTCATCTAACATGGTCCTCGTGTCTTTACTCTCCTGGGGGCAGCTTGCAAAAGATCTGTTCCTTCTGCAGTGCCCTTGGAAGGTGACTCAAGGTGGAGCCAATTATGGAAATTTGTTATTGCTGTATAATGAGGAGGCCATGCGTCATGGCACAGAGCAGAAAGGCTATTCAAATGAATATTAATGATCTGTCCATTGCAATTTCTAATTGTACAGAGGTTCTACTGCCAGCAGGAGGAAGACTGGTCTAGTTAGCCACTTTTATTCATTCATTATGACTCTTAAACTGCCCAGCCATGTCAGTAGATAGGGAATTAGCAATTCAAGTTACAGATGAAAGGTTACATTTCCTAATGTTGAGCACAGCATTAATAACAGCATTCTTACATCTTACTGTGTTAGCCTGAACCACAAGTAATGAACCAAAAGAACAATTGTGGTTGTCATAATCTCAAGCCACTTGCTAAAGGCACACAATATCTGTCCATCTGTCTCACCTATCCACTCACCTTGCAAATTATGGTTTTGGTGGCTAACATAGACTTAAAAACACAAGCAAGATTAAGAATGAATATAAAAAACATGAAAACAAAATATAAAATAACGCAAACGTAGACCAAATGCAACATATTCAACAACTCAAGCTGTTTACTAAATGGGCTCACTCTAAAGTCAGACCCAGTACCTGCATAGAGGGGGGAAAACCGTTAAAAACTTTTAAGTTTGGAAAGAACAACAGGGTTGGGTCATTTGAATCTCAGAGATATGCTAGTCCTAGAGGGAAATGCAAGCCTCCAGGTTCCTATTAGATGACGTTGTTTTATGAAAGGAACCCAAAGCATGTCTATTCTCTCAGATATTGTGGGAGAGGCAGATGCCTTCTATTGGAGTGTAGAATAAGCTTATTTAATGGAAAGTCTCTTCCTTCCTTCTTTCCTTCTTTCTTTCCATCCTTCTTTCATTCTTTCCTTCCTTCCTTCCTTCCTTCCTTCCCCTCCTCCCTTTCAATTGACAAGAGTTCAGTCAGTCAGGCAAGACATACACAGAACATGAATATATATGCAAAGATAATTGCTGGGATTACTCACCAGAAGGCTGATGTCATCTTGGTGGTTGTATAGATGTCTGTGGCAGTTCCGGCAGTCCTTCCGGCAGTCATTGTGGGCATAGACTAGCAAGCAGAATGACAAGATCCCCCACAATAGCATCCTCATGATGTCACGTTGGAAGCTACATGAGAAGAAATTAGAGAACAGTTATTTACAGTAAGAAAAAGCTTGGCAATGTGCTAACATTGGCACCACCATACTAACAGCCACCTTCCTGCATCCCTGCAAGGCATCTTCCTCTCTGGTTTTTATTCTTTTCATTAAAACATGAAAATAATAAGGAAAATGGCACGTTACCAAGTTAAGAACTATCCTCCAGCATCACCTCTAGTTACAAAACAGCTTCTGGTTCCACATGAAACATAGAATTTTTAGAAAATAAAAAAGTTGATGGCTACTAGAAAGTATATTGTTTACGACTATGCCTACCTACTCAGGCAAGAAATCCCCCAAAATAAGATGTAGGTGAGAACCACCATCTTCGGGGATTTCAGAAGATGACAGGAAATAAACTCACTGGTTTACTTCATTCGCAGCTATTTTGTGAACAGTCAAGTCTAAGGTGACCAGATTTTCAGATTGGTAAAGAGGGACACCTTTGACCCGGGGGGGGGGGGGGTGATTAAAAATTTTATACGGAGCAACAAAAATTTTCATACAACGCAAAAATAGTATTGTAATATTTTTTATTTCAACAGAACTACAATTTACAAATATAAATTGTAACTGTTGCCAAACATCAAAATTTTGATCACGTGACCATGAGGATGCTCCAACAGTCGCTAAGTGTGAAAATGGTCGCTAAGTGTGAAAAATGGTTATCAGTCACTTTTTTCAATACCATTGTAACTTTGGTCACTAAGCCCATTATACCACCTTTCTTGCCACAGTTCTTAAGTGAATAACGGCAGCTGGTATTTTGTATTTTGAATAGAATCTTTTTTTAAATAGTCTAAGACAATTTAAAAAAAGAATCCACACAGAATAAATTGAAGTAAAACATTTCAAACTATTCTTTCTATGCACAATATATTTCAAACTATTGTGCATAGAATTTTTAAAAATGGTTTCACTTCAATTTATTTTGGATAGAATCTTTTTTTAAATAGTCTAAGACAATTTTAAAAAAGAATCCACACAGAATAAAACTATTTTAAAAAATCCTATGCACAATAAATAAAATATTATTTTAAAATACATTAAAAAATAAAAAAAAACCAGCTCACTTACCAGCAGGCACAAGTGAGCACTCCAAGTCAATCCAGAATGATGTAGATGTTAATACAAAGAACTGAGCAAATTAAAATGGTGAAATTAGTCAGGGAAATGTTTTTCAAAGAAACTTTGCCACCATTTTTCCCACACGAGCCGACCTCCAACCTCTGTGCCCCTCCCCTCTGGAAAATCCAGGAAGGAACACTGGGGGCTTCTCTAGCCAAGTATTTCCTGAAGCTCTATGGTACTTGGTCATTTTTTCTTTTAAAATGAGGTAAAAGGGGTGTGGGGGGGTCTGTTTTCTTGCTTTAATGTTTTAATTATATCTTCAATGAAAGTACTGAGACAGAGAGAGAGGTTAGGGCAGAGTGTCTTTTGTCTTGCCCTGGTTAGGATTTCTTAAGCAAATCCACTGGGCTTTCAACATGAAGCCAGAAAATCGGGAGTTTTTTAAAACGGGACAAATTGTTATAAATCGTGACTGGCCTGCAATAATTGGGACGTCTGGTCACCTTAGAAATGAGGCCCTTCTGAAGCCAGAAAAGGGTCATTTCTGAATTTCCAGTAGGCCTGTTGGGCCTATTTTCTGCCCTCCCCAGGCTCCGGAGGCTTTCTTGGATCCTGTGGAGGACAAAAATAGCCTCCCCAGCCCCCTGGAGGAAATAGCAAGCTCAGCTAGAAGGCAAGTAGTGCAGCACACATGGGGTGTGGGGGGGTGCATGCATGTGGGGCATGCTTTGCATTATGGGTCACATTTTTTGCATCCAACAACGAAAAGGTTAGCCATCACTGACCTAAACCATGCAGACCCCCTTAGTTGATACCCCCTGCTGGCCATTCTAGAAAACCCAGCCCCAGTTACCCCCCCCCCATCCTCCTAATAGAGGAATGGCCATCTGGCCCCATTACTACCACCAAGGTTACAAAACCATCCATGAAAGATCAAACCCTAGTTCAAGTTCTCAACTGAATGTGGAAGGGTTGGCCAAAGAGGCCCATCAGAGTAGAATTTACACCTTTCCATGCCCAGCAACTATAAGTGTCTATGCAGAAAGGCTGCTTACTGTGGGGCAATAGAGTAATTATTTCACTGAAACTGCGACATCCTGTTCTGGAAGCCTTACACGTAGGTTATCCAGGCATTGCCAGGATGAAATTCCTCACCTGTAGTTATGTCTGTTGGATGAGCATGGACAAGGACATCTCAGAATGAGTCACCTCCTGCAAACTATGTGAGGGGACAAGACCAACGCCATCCTCTGCTCCAGTGTGCGAGTGGGAGACTCCCAAGACACCCTGGTCAAGGGTCTACATCAATTTCACGAGACCATTCTGAGACCAAATGTTTATGGTTAGTTTTGACATGTATTTCAAATGGTTGAAGGTGGTCTTGATGCCATCAACAATCTCAAACACCATCATCAAGAAATTATTGACACTGTTCATGCCTCTTGGAATTCCAGACATCCTGGTGTCTGACAATGGCCTGCAATTCACTACCAACCAGTTTGAAACATTCCTGGTAAATCTTGGCATCTGCCATGCCCTGGTTGCATTGTTTCATCCAGCCAGCAATGGACAGGCAGAAAGAATGGTGCGATCAACCATTGCGCGAATGTGCCCTTGGGACTGGCAAACTTGAATTGCCAAATATTTGCTATTCCAGCATGTAGCACCAAGTACCATGATTAACAGAAGCCCAGCTGAACTTTTAATGAGTCGCCAACTACAAACGGACTTAGATTGGCTACACCCAGAATATTCTTCAGAGACGCGCCCTGTCTTTACCAGCCAACTCTGATCATTTGCTATGGGAGATGTAGTCTACACCCACAACTATGCTGGGGGTGCACTCTGAATCCCAGGCTGAATTGTAGCAGTCACCAGACCATGATCATACAAGGTAGAGCTGGAGTATGGCCACATCTGGCCTCAGCACAGCAACCTCTTGCACAGCTGCCTGGACACCTCCATCCATTACCAGTCAGAATGGGCTCTACCCAAAACCAATTCTTCACTGGAGATACACAAAGACTTTGAGGCCCTGCCAAGACTGGAGCCAACAACAACCTGAAACAGTGCAATGATGCAGGTACCTGGAGAATCAGGAGGTGGTCAGCACCAAGTCCAGGGCAAACTGGTTCCAACCAAGCCGGAAGCGCCAGAGGCTGAGTTCCCGATGAAGCTGCAGGAAAATCTATGAGCTTCAACCACCTTCCTGGTTAAAGTGCTGCTGCAAATGAAATGTGCAAGTAGGAGCGGCCGCCCCATCGCCCCGCCTACATGCATGATTATGTTTGTAATAAAGAGTAATGCCCTGTCTCAGTGGGGAATGGTGTTACATATTGTAATTAGTTACTGAAGCTAAGAACTGAAGTTTTCACTATGGTCACTGTTTAAAATGATTGGTTGCCCGGCTGACAGCCACCTTTAAAAGGAGTGCAGTCAGCCAGACTGTTTTGCTGGTGTTTTACTGTGTTACAATAAAGAGCTTCAGCTGAACATCACTCTATGTCTTTCCATTCAACCCAAAATCTAACACTTTACCATTTTTATATTTTGTATTTTATATTTAGATATTATTTTTGTTTAAACACTGTGTATTTTCGGGAACCGGTTTGTTTACTGTTTGCTTTTTGTTGTATGCCATCCAGAATCGCCTTGTCTGCATTGGGCAGCCTTATAAATCTAGTAAATAAATAAATAAGCCTAGCTAATCCTTGAGTAAAGAAAAATAATGTTTATAAGCAAAAGCTACTGAAGGCCACATAACTAAGCATCAGAATTCTACCAGGGACAAGATAAGACAGAAATAGTAAAATAATAATTTCACTAGAATTGAAAATCTTAGAATATTTATTGTTAGTGCAGTCCAAGATTTGCATAAGCCAACTCTCATAAGCCAAATTCTAACTACTTAAAGAAAAATAACTGATCTTGAACCAAACTACTACATTTAAAACATGGAGTCTTCAGATATCAGATGCTCAAGCTGAATGCTTACAAATGTTTTAAATGTGGAATCAGAAGAAAGTAGACATCCTTTCCTTCATACAAGAAGGAAAATTAAATCAAAAGCAATGAACATCTTATTCTTGTCCTTTAGCTACCTCATCCTCTTTCCTGTCTTGGAATTCCCTCTGCCCCATTGAACACTATAGAATATAGATTGTCCCAAGAGTATTTAGTCAAGAGATTTATATGCTCTTACGTATCCAGGCTCTTGATATGTTTCAGCAGTATGCAGAGGTAGGCCCTTCCAACATTAACCACAACCATGTGATCAAACCCTGCCTTTTTTCATTTTCATGTGTGTCAGGTGTCCTGACTGTAGCTCCCATTCACAGGTCTGCAAAAAAATTTTTTCCGAGAGCTGTTTTGGTTATTCTACGTAATCTTTATGTTTTTTGATATGCTGAATCCGAAAATGACCTCCATTTTGTCATGGGACATCATGTTTCCTGACAATTTAGGTAACTATGTTAAATAAGGCAATATCTCAAAATAAATGGAAATAGACTTATAAAATTAAAGTTTTATTGCAATATTTTCATGAAAATCCTTTTTTGGACTGTAATGAGCTCAGCTACACTAAACTCGATTCTTCTTCCTTGTGAGGCTCCTCTTGGTGCATTTACACTTGTGAGTAGGATCTGGAATGTCTCTCTGAAGTATCCAACAGTAGTCTGCCATCATTGTAATGCTCCATTTTCCTCTGGTATCTCCTTTCCATCTCTTTAATGTCTTGGTGGAATCGTTCACCTTGTTCCTCACTCACAGCACCCAATTTTTCAGGAAAGTAGTCAAGGTGGGACTGGAAGAAATGCACTTTCAAACTCATCAGACAACCTAAAGCTTGAAATGCTTTCAGCATTCTTCCGACAATCTTTTTGTAGTGAGGATCTTTGTTATTGCCTAAAAATTTCTGTACGATTTCTTTAAATGCAATCCACCCTTCTTTTTGCGGATCCATCATGGTATTGACAAACTTTTTTTCAGCTACAAGCCTTCTAATGTCTGGTCCAATGAACACACCTTCCTTCAATTTTGCCTTCGACAGGCATGGAAACTTGGTGACCAAGTATTTGAAGCATTCTCCATCTCTTGGAAGTGATTTTACGAATTGCTTCATCAATCCCAATGTTATGTGGAGAGGTGGTAGAATAACTTTATGGGAAGGTACCAAAGTTTCTCGTAGGACATTTTTTTCACTGACTGTTAGCATCCTTGGCTGCCAACTCTTCTTAGTCCAGTGATTTTGTCGGTCTCGACTGTTCCATAGAAACAGAAAACAAGGGTATTTGGTATACCCAGCTTGTTGCCCGAGCAGCATGCACAAGAACTTCAAGTCCCCACACACTTGCCAACCATGGTCTTCATATTTAAATTTACAAAGAACCAATTCCAAGTTCTCATAGGTTTTCTTCAAGTGTAAGGAATGACCTACAGGTATGGAAGCGTAAAAACCATTGTGGAGTAAAACTGCTTTGAGACTTCTTTTTGAAGAATATATAAAAAGACGCCATTGCTCTGAATCATATTGGATTTTAAATTGACCCATCAGACCTTCGACATCGATGCAATAAACCAATTTGTTTTCCTGGGTGAAGTAAGGAACGAACTCCTTTTCACGATGTCTGAACCATGAAGATGAAGCTCTGGCAACAATAAATTCCTGCTTTTCAGCCTTGATCTAAGTCACTCCGTGGCATCTTTGGGAAGATTCAAGTCTCTTACCAAATCATTCATCTCCTCCTGAAAAAACAATTTTGGTCTTGTATCATCTTCAAGGTCAGAACTTGATTCGTCATCTGGTTCACATATGACTTCACCTTCATCAGAGCTAGATATCTCTTCGAGGGTAGCAGGGGGCTTGGGTACTGGTATATCTGTGCCATGGGGGATGGGATGAATTGCTGAGTGAAGATTGGGGTATGAAATGGAATGCTTCCATTTGGAATTAAACCCTTTCACATCGCATGAACAAAAGTAACAGTCATCACTATGGTTCTTTTGCTCTCGCCATACCATAGGAATCCCATAACAGAAATATTTTTTCTTACCCTTGAACCAGTTTCGGAGGTCCTCAACACATCGTTTGCACACTTTATGAGGTGCCCAAACTTTATCTTGATCTCCAATTTTTAGTCCAAAGTATGCAAAGTATACTTTTTTCACAAAGTCTGTAATATTCTGCTGTTGCTTCAACACTGTATATTCACCACAGAGGAAACAGAAACTGTCTGGCGAATTAATATACTTTCGCGGAGCCATAACATAACGGTTGAAGAATGATGAGCTAACATGAATTGCGATGAAAAAGTGTGAGCAGCCTAGAACCAAGAACCTGATGATGATTCGTGCACAACTGTGGCATGCAGGAGAGAGCAGTTTTGTGTCTGTACACATCACTATGGTTCTTTGGTCATGTCACAGATGTCACAGTGCTGGCCACGCACCCTGCACTGACTGTAGATCCTGCTATCTGCCCTGTGTCTCCCTCCCACTGGATTCTTCAGGAAAGATTAACCCCTTCTACCATTAGAAGCACAGACTTAAAACTTGCTTAGCTTATGTATATATTGCTGACCATCAGATTTACAGTGCTATTTTTTTAACATAACTCGGACAAACCCTTTAAGGCTTTTTTTGGCATTTTATATCTTAAATGCACTTATGTGAATTAATTAATAGTAATTTAGACTTTAAATTTGGTTAAAAACCCATAATATAAAAACATACCATTTTTTTTAAAAAAATGATAAATTTGAAGACAATTTTGCATGTTGTGGCAAATCATGACATCTAGGAGTTTTTTCAATATTTTATTTGTTTTCAGCACATCAAAATACATGGAAATTAGATGAAAATAATCAAACAGCTTTTTTAGTCGCAGACCTGTGCTATGAATCTTCCCAATCATATCTAAATTAGCCATGTGCTCATGTGATCATGAAAGAGGGATGTTTGCAAGCTGCAGCTCATGTATAAATGTTCCACCACAGCAATGGAGCACTGGAATAATTGGTAGATGCACTTGATAGTTCATGATGTTGTAGACTAGGATGTTAATGGAGACATCAGCAGTGTTCTTTAAGAGAAATACATAACTACTGTGTTTCAGTTTGGCACAGTCAGTTTGGCTACAAATTGGGAAACTATGAGATCTAGTCCCTCCTTAGGCACAAAGCCATTTGGGTGACTTTCAGCAGTCACTTTTTCTCACCCTTAGGAAGAAAGCAATGGCAAACTGTTTCATAAACAAACAAACAAAAGCTTGTCAGAAAAACTGCAGTGACTCATCCAGGCAATCTCTGGAATGGGAAGAAAACATCCAATCTACTAAAGTTTTTATTAGTGAGCTCTTGTAAAGAACAATGTACTGCCAGTTACAAAATCATACCATACCATTCCATTCATTCATAATGATGGGTGGAAAATCTGGGAAGAAATGTATCAGTTTCTGCAGAAACAATGACCATTTTGGGCTTTAGTATTTTACTGTTTTAAGTTGAATAAAAAACTAATTGGCAATGAAGACTAATTTAAAAAGTCCATTTTCATATTTATATGTCAGTCCTGTCCATTCCCTTGGCCCTTGGTGCTCTTGTTCCATTTGGACCACATTTACCATGGTATTGATTAGTGTGTTCTCCTCCTACATTACTCCTCTTGGGCTGAAGAGAAAACTTTTGTCAATTTCATATGGTTACAAAAAAGACAGATTAATCCTTTGCTTGTAAAACAAAGAGATCCACCATGCCTACCATAAAGTTGTAAAAGATAATCTCAAAGCTTTTCTTTTTATTGATGAACTTGTTAAAAACTGGTCATGGAGGGCAGGAACCAGGGATGTGGGATTGTTCCTGCCATAGCAGACAATAATCCATTGGAGTGGAGATGTTGCCTACAATAAAATGAAACTCGATAGGCAAACTGGATAGGGCTGTTTGAGTCAGTATGAACCAGAAAGCATTAAAGTTGTTGTGTGGTAGAAAAGATTGATGAAAGTCACTTTTCTGGTGAGATGAGGCTGATAGGTCAGTGGCCCTACTCATACTGGGAAAACTGGTCATGTGAATAAATCATCTGCTACCATGACATTTCTGGAGTGTAACAATCTATGGAAAAGTTTGAATTCAATGAACTTTGGAGTAATCCTGTTTTATTCAAATTGTCACTTCTTTTTGAATTAGTTTGATTGAAAGCACACTCTTTTTTTAAAAAAGTTCCAGAGCAAGAAAGAAGCAGCCATCATTTGGGAGGTACAATCTCAACTATTTCATAACAGTAAGATAATAGAGATGTCCATGGAGATTCTCAGTCATCCAGATCATGGTTGCCCCAAGGGTGCTTTATCAAAAGGCAACTGGAATTTCTTTGTTTTTTTTCTCTTGAAGATGTTTCACTTCTCATCCAAGAAGCTTCTTCAAAACTGAAATATATTCAGAACTGAAGATGATTCTTGAATGAAAAGTGAAATATCTCTACGGAAAAAAAACCTCAAATGCTTTTTGAAAAATCACCTGTGGGTAATAGAGATGGTTTCTTCAGCCTGCTATTCTTTGTAATAATGGGTTGGATGAAATGGTAGGATTTGTTATCCAATACTAATAATAGAAATCATATGAATGGGAAAATCAGTAATAAACACTCTCAAATTTGCTTTAAGATCTGTATTTTATTTGAGTTTGTTAGTAACATTTTACAAAACTAAGGAATATTAATAGGAAAAAAGGAGATACCACTCAGTGCAAATGCATAAAGTATTATTCTATGTTCAAGCTCTCATGGGGGATTTTCCTAAAATGGGCATGCCTGAAATTGCAATTTACAATGCAAATCATAATTTACACTGCTTTTTTTGGGGGGGGGGGATAACTTCTTTGATCAAAGAAAAGACATCCATGTTTATTGCTGACTAGATTCCCCTTTATGAACTCTAGGCATGAAATGGGGGAAAATGAACTTATAATTTAGAGGTTAGATGATTAGACAGGATAGATTCTAAAAAGAAGAGAGACATATTGTAACCATAAAGTAAGAGGTGATTATATAATTGTACTTATTACTGCTGTAAAGAAGATTAGAAGTTACTTCTTTCTCTTTTCTATTATCTGTTTTAGTTCTTTTCCCTTGCACTTTTAGCTTTTTCTTTGATTTATTTCTTTTTCCTTTTTTCGTACTTAAAATTAGTTTCTTTTAGTTTTTATCTTTCTCTTTAAGAAAATCTTTAGAAAGAGAGTTGATAATTTAAAAAACCTTTGTGGGGAAAAAACTGGAAGGCACAAGAAACAAATATATGCAAATGAAGCAGACACTGCAAAATTGTGCAAGACTTTAAATGAGATATTTTCATGCATATCATAAGGAATACTAGCTCTGTAATTTACCTTTTGTAAGTAAAAATGTAAATTTCTTCCACAGAATTCCAGAAAAACAAGTAAATATTTATATTCCCTTCCTTTTTGCCTCTCTTTCTTTAAAATAACCATAAACTTTACTTTTTGATATTAAAGCCTATTTCTAAAATTTACCTAATTATTTCTTAATTTAGGATTAACTTTCATTTCCAAAATTCTGTGAAAAAAACTCTAGCTGGTTACTTAATATTTTCTGAAATTTGCCCTTAAGTCAAAACATGAATAAGTATAAAAAGGGGAGGACAGGATGAAGAGGACTGTGAATATTATGTCAGTTTATAGTCCAAACAAATAACTCTTTATTCTTGACTTTGAAGTTGAAGCCACCAATTTCCAAAGCCAGTATGTATTTCTCTAGAATCCAGAAGTCTTGTTTTGTCAACAGTTGATTACCACCTTCTCTGCCTATAAGGACTGGAGAGAGGGGGGGAGGAAACAAGTTAATTAAAATAAAATATTTTTCTTTATTAATTAACTTAAAAGATAGCTCTTGCTAAAAAAAGGAATAGAAAGGTTTGGAAGAACATTTGTGCAAAATAATAAATGGTAAAAGCAAGAGGCATACACTTAAGGAGGAAGTTGATTTAGCTGACCTTCAAACTTTCTTCTTTGAATTATAATAATTTAAACTGTTCTGAAATGCTAATCAAGAGAAGGATTTCAATAAGAAACCAAATCAGATATAAGCTACATTCTGCATAAAGGAATTCCTTGGGACAATTTATCTCCTTGAAGTTTTGGAATCACATGATTTGGAAGTTTCATTCAGATTTGGAAGTAAAATTTCCACAACTTTGCTTTAATGGTGCAATATGGGTAGAGAAAACAAACAGTTGTTTGCCTTTTATTTGAATGGAACCTTACTTAAATTTGTGATAGTTGAAATTATACTTCCATATTTGCATTTTTCTAAATTTTCAAATGTATTTTTAAAGCATACATTAGGAGAAAATGCTTATAGATATGAATACTAGTAGAAGTTATTTATTTATTTGTAATATTTATTTGCCGCTCATCTCAAATCCAACAATTATGGGCAATGTGCAAATTTGAATTTTCTTAAAGGAGATTGTTTACAAAACTTCACCAGATTAGGCAAAACTGCACTCAAAAATGCAAATATTAGAATATTTCAATGAAATATTGAATAATTCTTTTTTTAAAAATCATGTGAAAATAAAACAAAATCAATACATTCCTACAAAACACAAAAACCAACTGAGATATAGTTATTTACCTAATCCATTTATATAGGGCTCTTCCTGTTAAGATAGAATATATCTAAGTATTAGGGTTTTCTTTTTAAAAAATTAACAATTTTTAATTAGAGATAGTCTTTGACTTATAACCACTATTGAGCCCAAAATTAATGTTACTAAGTGAGACATTTGTTAAGTGAATTTTGTCCCATTTTACAACCTGTCTTGCTACAGTTGTTAAGTGAATTACTGCAGTAACACAATTGTTAAGTGAATTTGACTTCCCCATTGATTTTGCGTGTTAGAAGGTCGCAAAAGGTGATCACATGACCCTGGACATTGCAACCATCATAAATATAAGTCAGTTCCAAGCATCCAAATTTTGATCATGTGACCATAGGATGCTGCAATTGTCGTAAGTGTAAAAAAACGGCCATAAGTCACTTTTTTCAGTCTCATTGTAATTTTGAAAGGCCACTAAATGAACTGTTGTAAGTCACGGACTACCTGTAGTAATTATAAAATAACAAACAAATATTTTGGACAACCAGAGCCACAGTCAATGCCTGCAACTAGAAGTGATTTTACTTTCAACTTTGACTTGGGCCAGGCACTTTTTCTCTCAGCCCAACCCAACTTACAGGGTTGTAGTTATGAGGGACATAGGAGGAAGAAAGGATGTTGGATATGTTTGGTGCCTTGAGCTATTTGTAAAAACAATAAAGGCAGGAAACAAAAAATAAATTAAATAATTAAATTAAATTAAATTAAATTAAAGAAATGCATACAAAGGAAGAGCAGCAAGTGGAGATGTTTTTAAGAAATCTTATTAAGACACAGGATAACAAATCATTATGAACACTTAAGTCAGTGAGACTTATTTCTGAGGAGATATTTCCTTATTTCACACACACCCCTTCCACCCATTACCTGATGAACAGAGTATTAGGAAAAATAAGAGAAAACAATTCAAAGGAAAAAGGCACAATTAAGCTGTAGCTGCACAGTCCTGAACTCAATAATGGAAAGCCAGATCTTCTAAACTCAAGCAATGTTGGTGTCAAAGGTCCCATCTTGTGGCATACATAAAACCTATCTATTAACAGTCAAAACACCTGGATTTACTTGGTCCTTTTCATAATGGATAAATATAATGACTTTTGACTTACGATTTACAGCAAATCAGGCTTCCCCACTGGCAGCTCCCTCCAGTAGGTATAGTGTGCGGAGGGCAGTAGTAGGCTTTACAGAATCCATGGTGACTCCTCCTGCATTGTAAGGTATCAGGGGCAGGCTGAAAACTTCCTGTCACAATCAACAACAAAAAACCAATGAGTGGAAGCTTCCCTATTCATCTTTTTCTTAGAGATTTTGTTTGGAGAACTTGCGGAAGGGAAGCTAAGATGAGGGACTGGGTAACTCATTCAGAAGTGAAAAAAGAACACCATGATTAGAAATAAGTAAAGCAGTTTTCTGCTATCTGATGGTAGTCCTATTAATTTTGATTTATTTATTGCAATAAATAACTAATGTAATTATAAACATATATTAAAATTTTTGAGGTGGGTCTTTTAAAAGGTTGCTAAATAATTCTAATTATTGATTAGTCAACAGCTTTCAATAATCTATGGTAGGTGGGTAAGATGTTATACTGGTCCATTGGTTATTTATTTTAATATTTTTGTTTGCTAGTTTAGGCACTTTCAAGGGAAGCAAGAATCCCATAGTTCTATTGGTTTCTTCTTTCTCCTCAATGTATCCCCATCACTTATCTTCTCCTTCATTTCAAATGTTATATTTGCCTTGCCTCCAGAAGTTGTTGATGCTCAGTATTGGAAGTTTTTAGGAAGAGAATGGACAACCATTTGTCTGAAATGATATAGGGCAGGAGTGTCAAACCCAAGGCCTAGGGGTCAGATCCGGCCTGTGAGGTGCTTAGATTTGGCCTGTGGGGTCACCCTGGAAAGAGAAAGGACTGGCCCATGGTGCCTCTGGCAGTGAAATGGAGCTTGCTCCATTTTCACTGGCAAAGGGTTGCAGGAGGCTGTCACAGCTGAAAATGGAGCTCAGGAGCCCATTTTCTCTGGCAGAGCACTCAGGCCACCATAGGCACCCATGACACAAGTGACATCAAACTCGCTATGCCTACCCTGACCATGCCCACTCCAACCCCCAGAGGTCAAACACAACCCTGATGTGGCCCTCAATGAAATCGAGTTTGACACCCCTGATATAGGGTCTCCTGCCTGGCAGGGGGTTAGAATAGAATATTTTCAAGGTCTCTTCCAACTTTGTTATTCTGTTATTTAATTTTGAAGCGAAAGTTAATTACACTGCTTGTTACATTAATATTCAAAAATGTAATTATTATTGATAGAATGTCCACATATCTACTCTATCATAATCCTTCTAAGGCATATGTATGACAGAATATTAAGAATCTCAATGTATTATATAAATATTATTATATTTAAATAATATACTGTACTAAAATGGAGAAATGGCCATTTAAGCTAGCCTATATGGATAAATTTAATTATATGTTAAAAGCTGAATAAAAAGCTAATAGTTTATGAATATACCTCTATTTTCTTCAAAAGCCATTCATTTAATTACTATTTTGTAATATTTTTATATTTGCAATGTTATACTTTTATTAAACATTATCATATCTTTTTGCTATTATTCTTTACTGGTAAAATATTTATATTCTAATAAAAATTGGCTGTCAGTTCTAGGGGAAAGACCTCATGTATTCCTTCATGAAGAGCTGTGCATATTAATTCTACTTTATCAATGCTAGTCATCAAAATCCATACTCATTAAAAATGTGAGAGTTGCTTTATTTGCAGTGTTTAATTTAATGTAAGTATTTTAATCTGTATCTCTTTTAATTTTCCCCATCTCTTACCTGGAATAATTTGACTGAAGAACAAGAGAGCAGCAAACAAAAGGAAAAGGGTCTTCATGGCTGAAGGCTGATGTTCTCCAGATGTGTTACACTCTAGGCTGCTTGAAGTTCTTTAGGAGAAGATCTCTGAGAAGGGGGTCTGTCTATATAAGGCTTTCAGAGCTCTATGACATCATGAAAGTTGAGAAAAACCTTAATCATTAATATATTTTGGGAAAACCACTTTATTCCGTTTCTAAATGCAAGGGCGGTATTGCAAAATGTCCCTTGGTAAGTCTGATGTAATGCACCAATTCCTCTTCACCATGGAGTACAGCCAGGCAAGTGAGGTAATGTTCACCAGATACAGAAGGCTACTTTTGCAAAATGGTTGTGATGCCAGAGAAAGGTCACACAGTCTCAACTATCCAGTCTCAACTTGAATCAAATTGAGACATAAGTTATCTGTCAGCGTTCCAAGTATCATGCAGAATTAAATCAGAGTCCAAGGCAAAACAATCCTTAAAGTTCCAATTTAATAAGTCAGACAGCTTGGCGCATCTGTGGAATCCCAATTCTGGAAGTTACCTAGGATTCCCACCCAGTTGAAAGTTCATGATCTTGTCCCCACACCCACAAATCCATCACATAGTCCATTCTTCTTCTTCCATGCTGGCATCTCCACCCAGCTGGTTCCGGTCAGGTGCAGAGGTGCGGAGACAAAAGATGACCTTGGGTTTCTAGAAAAGAATGACAACAACACATTTCACAACTCTACTCCTTTCTATTCCCCCCTCTCAACTACTACACTAATGAAACAGCATAATGAAATAAGAGGGAGTGTGGCAGGCCAAAGATCCTAAAAGGGGTATAACTGCAGGCCTGGCAGGTGGCCTCTCCTCAGAAGAAAAACGTTCCCTGAAAAGAGAATAACATAAAAGTTAACATAACACAATTAACCACCTCTCCCCACCCCCTAAGGACCATTTGGCTTATCAGGAAACTTCTCGTGGAATTGTTCTACTAACTTCTCCACTTTTAAGTTCCAACTTTTCACCCAAGTGGCTTCAGACAAAGGGTAACTCTTCCAATGCACTAAATACTGTAAGCGACCCCTATTCAGCCTGGAGTCTACAATCTTTTCCACCTCAGACTGTGTTTCCCCTTCTATCACTACAGGGGGAGGGAAAGCTTGGGTGGATGGTCTTATGCTAGACCCAGTTACTGGTTTCAACAAGCTACAATGAAATTCTGGACCAATTTTTAATTCTGCATGATACTTGGAACGCTGACATTATCATTATTAAGCTGGAGAATTTTGGGAATTTTTCCATTATTACTCCACATCCATTTGGGTGCTGCCTATTGTTAATGATTTGCAAATGGTATTTATACTGCATAGTGAGGTCACAGACTTCAGTATAATCTGATGACCCCGAACTGAGTACAGCCACAGAAAGTCTTGTATACTTTTATTCATGATCCCTAACCATTCCTTAGAGTTCCACTGAATTGCATTTTCAAGGTGACAGGAAATCTGCAATACGTGAGGAATTATTACATTAATTGTTACATAGAATTCAACTCCCAAATTTCATCAGCCAGCATAGCCTGACTCCCCTGCATTGATGGAGCTTCTTTTCCCATTCATGTGAAGAGGTCCTGCCCACCTTCAGCCATACCCACTCCCAGACACTCAGAGAGTGCAATCACTGAAAGGATTCCATTATGTCCCTCTGGTGACTTGCCTTCTACTCGCATTCCTATATATAATTTTGTAAACAAAATAAAAAATCACACTCCTTTGTCATTTTACCACCAGAGTTGAATAGTGTGATCTCAGATGCTGGAAGGCCACATACTGGCCACAACTACCTATCTTCCATGTCTGAATTGATAAAATATTATCTTTCTGCTTTCTTCAATCATTTGTGCTTCCTGGAATGACTTTACTGCTAAACAGTTTCTTAAAGGTTTATGTCTAATCTAGATCCACTTCCATGAGAATATTTGCTCCTCATGCAGTTATGAAGCAAGCTCTGAAGTATCAAAATCCTCAAGGAAATAGTATTTACTACTATTAACACTAGTAGAAACAAGTGGTAACAACTACCCAAATACCTCTTACGGTAGTACCCTGGGAGCGGGGGGGGGGGGGAATAAAGTATTTTCTGATTATTTCTCAAATTTTCTGTGCTAAGGATCCCTATAATTTTCTTAGAACTGAACTTAACACTAATATGTGGATTCCTTTCCACCTCCCTCAGAGAGAACTTCATTCTGTTACTGTTTATCCTGCTGTGGGTCTACTGAGAATGAAACAACTAAATAATAGCATTGTTCTTTTTTTTAACTGAAAGTTTCTTGACAGAGAAGGCTAGCCAATGGCTTTGGCAAGAACCATATAAGTGTAGTTTTGGCTTATAGAATGAGATAGAATTGCAGACAGAGTTGTTCATATTCTGAATTCCAACATCACTTTATTCTCTTGTATAGAATGAGCAAGCTGCATTCACCCAGGCGGGCAATTTAAGGCAGCCAAGACCCCTCCCAAGTTTTATCAACTACCAAAAAGCTTAGTGAGAAAATAGGGAGGAAGAGATTAACTCTGCAGCCCTGCTTTGCTGATAAAACATATCTGATAGCAGGCGTAAGAGAGAGATGGCCCCTTATCCAAATAATTGTTTGGGATTTCTAGCCTCATGTAGAAGGAGGCGGAAAGGAAATGAGGCTTATCAGGGCAAGTCTAGTGAGAGACTTCCTTTAGTTGATTGAAGCCTTTATGCTCAAATTAAGCAGTGGGAGAACAGATACTTGGGAAATTAAGGGAGATATGAGAGAGACAAGAGAAATGGAGTAGGCAGAGAGGACAGCCTTAGAAAAGCACCCGGATGCTAAAAAAAAACAAAAAATAAAAAAACACTCAGGAGGCAAATATGGAGAAAAGCAACACCCAGATAGTGTAAGGTAACATTTCCAGCTTAATGGAGTAGTAAATAGCGTGGGTCTGGTAAGGGCATGAAAAAAGTTAGCATTCACCCCCTCCTAGAAGAATGAAATATTTTAGAAAATATTAATATTACTATAACAATATTCCACGGTCCAGCAGCAGCAAGGGAACCGGTTCAGGGGCATGGCAGGTCTGGGTCATTGCCAGTTCTGCAACCCAGGCCTGAATTCTACTACCAGTTCAGCCAAATCGGGAGCAATCCACCTCTGATTAGCTCTCTACTCATCTAACAACAGGGTTCATTGCATTGCAAAATCACCTAGGGACATTGCATCACCCAGCAAGATTCAACCAAGCCTGGGACACAGACAACCTACAAAGTTAGCTAAGAGCCCCCTGGGAGTTTGACAGCCAATGGGATACATTTCTTGTACAGGAACAGAAAACTCTAAGGCAGGGCCCAAGAGAGGATATAAATATATCCCGCTCTCCATTCCAAGTGCTCATTTGCCCAGCACCTCAAACCATGTGGTCCTGTTCACCATTAAAACCATCCTTCCAAGCAGTCTCCATGTTCCCAGTGACTTTCTCCCTACTTGGAACTGAACCCAGCTGTACATTTCTTCCAACAGGCATAAACTCGGCTTCTGTGCAAAAAGAGGATTGCAAATCTTCAGAAAGCAATATTTATCATGATAGACATTACAACACAGAGTGATAATCAATAAAGCGTATAGACAATTTAAAAATGATTGAACAATATTTCTGTCCATTGGCCTTTACTATTGTTGTTGTTAGAAAGGTTTTTTTTATTAAAAAGGCCACCTAAAGAAAAAAAAGGTCCCAAAATGTAATCTCATCTCCAGATTACCTAGGCCTGGAAGTCATGCAGGAAAGGCATTGAGAAGGGCGGACCCACAAATATCTAACTTCTTCTCTACCCCTGCAAAGCCATGCTTACCCCAGAATATTGCAAAGGAGATATTGTCCCCATATACCAGAAGAGGTGTTGAGCAATACAGCTGTGTTTCTCTTATACACAGTGTAGCTGACTCACCCAATTTGGGAATCCATAATGCGGCTTACTGGTTTTGCATATTCTATGAGTTAGCTAACATGGTTATTCAAGAAACTCTGGTTAAACAAAGCATGATTAATAACTCCTGGCTATAACTCTGACCTCAATTAGGATGAACCATTCCATCTCAGTCTTCTTGGTTGAGAAATTTCTTGCATAAACATATCTATGGCAATATGTTATTTTTCCAAACATATTTTGGAAGTAACTTTTTCTCTCATCCTGTTTTTCTTATTTTATTATTGCTAAATTGTACTTGCTCTCTCTAGAAGACCAGGAATATTTCAAAGTCAACTTTTAGAGATGAGTCAGTTCAAACTCAATGTTCCATGGCTCCGGTTCCCTGTCCACCCCCACAAAAAAGCATGTGATGTGTTTTCTATCAGCTCTTTGAGGCCAAACCCCAGAAAAAGGCATAGAGTGTAAATTACATTTCCCAATAGTGTTTTAAAAAATATTGTTGCTTCTTTTTAATCACTGTGGCTACAGTCTACCCAATTTCCCTTTCTGCCCTATAAAGACTAATGACATCTTCATATCCAAAAGTTATGTAAGCACAAACCATTCCTTTTCTTTTTCCCTATCCAACTTCATTTACTGATTAACTGGACCAGAGACACAGACCCAGTAGCAAAGACATCTTTCCAACTTTGAGTAAAAGAAATAGCTCTTCTACTAACACCTTTTTCCTTTCCTAATTGATTCAAGGCAAGGACTTCCTAACCTGTGCTTGATTGAATCAAAGTAAAGCTTAACAAGATTGTATGCAATGCCATCCACCCAAGAGACAAACAACAAGAACAAGAAACATAGAAAATGTGTATGGAGATTCTCAACATGGTTGTCCCAAAGATGCTTTTCTCAAAGGCAACTCGAATTTCTGGGTTAACCTTTCTTGGTTTGAAAAATAGCATTAATCAAAAGTACTCTCTGTAATCTCCTTGAAACTAACTACTTCATTAGAAAAACACTTCTTATCACTATGTCAGACAAATTGTTGGGAAAGGGCAGGCTTTTCTATAAGTTGTCGAAACAAGAACCATTAAAAACAAATCCCATGAAATGGACAACCACACATGGTATGTGTAGTGGGAATTAAATTCTATATAGAAACTAACTTTTTACTATAACAATATTCCACTTTTTCTGAAATTTGGAATCCAACAATTCTTTGTATAATAAATAACCAGCATTCTTTCTCAGTATTGAGCTCCATACTTCTTCCACCATGATAGCCATGAAATATGAACACATGTAGATTAGATCACAATGTGCATTGACTTATGGACATATAAATGTACACTGAAAAGGCAGCCAAAACTGTGAGATGTGGGGGAAAGGGCTTTGGATGTCATGGCTAAAAGGCATTTCTGACATGATAATCCCTGTCAAAATTCCCAACGTTTTAAGCACATGTCAAAATAAATTGTTAAATAAATTGAATCTGGCATTTGGGAATTTTTCTCACTTCTTTCACATTATGTGTATGGAAAATAAATGTGTTTATTTAGAAATTAATTGGGTGGAAATCTTACTCTCTTGCACCAATCTAGCAAAGCTGTACTTCAGATGACCAATAGAGAGGAACAAAAAGTTAAAATTTGCTTGTATCATCCTGACTTCACAGTAGCTATAAATGTTGTATCACAGAAAGGGCCATGTTATTCATGCTTGCCAACAATAGTTTAATATTAGGAACTTTAAAAGAAAGAAAGAAAGAAAGAAAGAAAGAAAGAAAGAAAGAAAGAAAGAAAGAAGGAGCGAGGGAGGGAGAGAGAGAGAGAAATGATAATCCAAATATCATGAATATGTTTGTTTGTTTGTTTATCAAGGTTCTATGCTGCCCGTCTCACCAAAGGCAACTCTTAAAAATATCCGATAAAAAAACAAAGGGAAACCACAAGTAACCACAAGAAATAAATCTTACTATAAGATCAGAGGTTTATTATTTCATGAGCAATTTAGAACATGAACAGCCAACATTACAATGCAATTGCACAGCAAAACTTATATTTTTAATCCATTGCAATGGGTTTCTTTATAGCAAATAGCAATAGCGCTCTACAAGGATTGTTATCTGGAAAAGGACACCATTCCCATCTCAAGCCACATTATTTATACCTTATTTTTAACTGACCTATGCATTCCCTAGTTTCACTTCCTTGTTCTTTCTTACTTTCTTACTGACTGTCACTGACCACCGCTCTGCAAACACCTGTGTACATTTGAAGTTCTCAGACACGTGTTTCTTTCAGTTCCTCATTTCCCACCATCTCATTCTTCCTGCTCTAAATATATCTATACAAGTACCAACTTTGCAGAAAAGCAGCACAAAAATCAGACACAACTCAGCACATTTGAAATATGTCTAGTACATTTTGTAATTATGTTAGTTTAAAACTTTGGTTCAGTGAGGCCTGTAAGCTCACTCCTAGGCAACTTTCCAATGGATATTTTTCTCCCCTCACGCAAACCTTGACTGAATTGCAGTATAAAACACTAAAATAATAAATAAGGGCCTTACATTTTAAAAAAATCAATTAGAATAAAACTAAGCAAGATGGAGAGGGTGAGAGGAGGTGGAGTGTTTTCTACTCCATTAGCCACTTCCAAATTGCCACATAGGTAAGGTGACCAGACGTCCCGCTTTTTAATAATTTGTCCTGCGTCCCGTGGCATTTTTTAAAAGTCCTGATTTTTGTAGAAAGGGTGCCCCACCCCTTTTTGGCTCCACCACGTGGCTTCCTCTTGCAAACATTTTCACTCATTTTCCAGGTCTATCTTTGTCTATAGTGGCTGAGCACCGGGAGGGCAGCCTGCGGGGCTGGAGGCTGCACAACGGCTGTGCGCTGCCGAGCACTAGCAGGAGTCGCAGGGCGGGCTGGCTGAGCCGCCCGATGGAGGCTGCCTGGCTGCTGGCGCTGCTGTGCCTCTGCTCCGCCACTGAAGATGCCACTGCGTTTGGATTCCCGCTGCCCAGGAGCCGCCCGAAGCCTTCCAGCCTGCCCGGTGCGAATCGGCCGTGGTGCAGCCAGTGGTGGGCATCAGCCAGAGGGTGAAAATGAGGCCAGACAAGAAGGACCTGGGCACACTGGGCTACATGTTGGGCACCCCTTCGATTCCTCCCTTCCACTTTTCTCCTTGAGTATTGAACTAGGTGGTGAGTATTTTAACTTGTTGGGCCTAGACTGTCCTATCAATTTCCATAGACCAAACTTTTAATCAAGAACCCCCCCCCCCCCGGTCAATGGTTTCCCGCTTTACCAATTTTAAAATCTGGTCACTTACACATAGGGGCTCCAGACTAGTTGGCACAGCCATGCCTTCAAGCCTTTTGGAAGGTCAAAAGGGTGTGGCACCAAGGAAAACAAAAGAAGTACCAAAGAAAATCAATTTGCAAAGAGGAAGAGCTTAAGGTCACAGTACAAGTTTTACCTCTTCATTGCTGTTACTTAAAATTCTTTATTTATTTTTATCTGTTTGTCCTCATTCAGGATAGTTCCAGTGCTTCACATATTGTTCCTTCAAAATAATGTCTGAGCTCTATTACAAATCAATTAAAATTCTTTCCTCTTTATCTTCTTCCTTTTCTTTTTCTTTTTCATACACAAATAACTTTTCTCAAAGCATTTGATCCATTTCTGCCATATCCTTTCCTATCATACTTGCCTTTTGAAAGCCTGAAAATTCTGTATTATTACAATATTTTCCTTTGTAGAAGAAGGGAAAATAACTAATTTTTATGCCCCTTTCCAAATGTAAAATATCCTTTTAGAAGTCTGGTTGCCAGAACGATGGATCTGTTCCAAACATGTTCCTTCATTTTGTTGAAATCTTAAAGGTAAAATGTAAAAGGCTAGTGTTTACTGAGTCCTTCCTACCAGACTTGGGAAAATTTCCAGGTTTGCCACTAAACATGGCCTATTTTCTTATTGCAGCTTCTGGGATATTCCAGATCCATCTCTCCTGGATAGCTTGCTACTTTTCTGCCCTTCTGTGTGACTGGCACATGAAATACAGCAGCTTGCAGGATATTCTTGTCTTTTCCATTCTTACCAGCTCTTCGAAAATCCTAGAACATGATTTGCAAGCTGCACTTGCTGAGACTGAAATAGAAGAAAACTGAGGAGGGTTTACCCTTGTTAAAAACAGCTTTCAGCACCTTAACAGTCAGGTCTGTAAAGGGGTGTGCATAAGTGCACCAGCATGCCTACCATCCCTGTCCGATTGTCCCCATTTATTCGTACCCATTTCTTGTGTTCATGTCCATGTTTATACTTATATCTGTTATCTCATACATGTTTGACAAACTAAATAAATATAAATAAATAAACAAACAAACAAACAACAGGCACCACTGTGGCAGCACTGTCAGTCTTAATATCTTCTGTTGTAGGAATCCTGTGCTCTTGTTTAAATAGAAATTTATTAGACGCAGCTATAAAGAACTATTGCTTCTTTTCAATTGCCCTTGTCTTGACTTTCTTTATGCAGAAAAGTAGCTGTTTCATTTCTAAATAGAATGATTCCAAGCAAAGTTCTCCTCATTTTACCCCTTTCTTACAATCACAGGCAGATCTTAGGATTTTGAAGACTGCTTTCAATAATTAGGTTATAAAGACAAAAGGGTTATGAGGAACAAAACTTCAAGATAGTTTGTAGAGATTCTCTGCCATCCTTTATTAACAGATTAATAGAGTTGGAAGGGACCTTATAGGTTATTAGTCCAAACCCCCCCTCAATCAGGAGACCATGCACCATTTCTGACAAATGGCAGTCCAATCTTTTCTTTGTTTAATATTTATTTATGTTTAATTTAAAACAAACACAATCCTTCTTTACATGCTGTAGAAAATGTATCAGTTGGTTACAAAAAGACTTTTATGCATCTCTTCCACAGTCAACAAACATATTTCATATTAACTCAAGCATTTTATCTCAAATATTTAAACATGTCACCATCATCTTATCTCCATTTTCATTTGACTATAATTGTTTAAGTGTCCTTCATCATAAACATACCAAAGTTTAATACGTAACCACATACTGGCCTTTCAATTACTATTTCTAAGATCCTCCACTAACACTAAACCCTTATGTCCTATTCTAGCTAAACATCCATAATATTTAATAACAAAGTTTTCTAATCCTCCTTTCCAAATCACTGTTTAAAATTTACATCCAGTTTCTATATTATACATATATGTATGTATGTATGTATGTATGTATGTATGTATATGTATGTATGTATGTGTATATATGTGTATATATATGTATCTCTGTCATTCGGCTCATCACAAGATGATGAGACAGAATGAGATCAGACAGAAACCCAATATTTTTACTGTTGCCTTTTGTTACATTTGTTATATTTGTGCTGCCTCCCTTTATTTATTTATCAGCACAAATATAACATATATGTATGTATGTATGTGTATGTATATGTGTGTGTGTGTATATATATATATATATATATATATATATATATATATATATATATATATATATATATATATATATATATATAATGTATGTATAAAGTCACAACCCCTGGTATGCCCAAATATGGGAGGAAGTTCACTGCTTCCATTCTCTGTCCATCGGCTCGTCATAAGAGACCATCCAGACAGAAACCCAATATTTTTCCTGTTGACTATACACTACACAACACACCACACACCACACCACCACACACACACACACACACAGACAGACAGACAGACAGACAGACACACACAGATACATACATACATACATACATACATACATACATACATATATATATATATGGTGTTATTCTTATCCCTTCTTTATTTGACTATATCCTGTATCATAACATTTCCCCCCTAATAATCGAAACTTTAGCTGTAACTAAGTTGGTTCCCCCCCCCTTTTTTATTAACCTTTATGTATAATCCAAGGGATTTCTAATCTTCCTTACATGCGTACCATTCCATATACATATCCAATTATACTCATCATAACACTACACATTGTATACATTAGTAACATTATCAATTATTTATTTAAGCTATATCTATTGTCAATAAATTTCACTAAGTTTAACTAGTTTTACATTATATTCTTCCATCTATCAACCTATATCTTTCCAATAGCAAAACAGTCTCATATCTTCTGCCATTTGTGGTGCCAGTTCTCTAATCATCTCCTTAATCAACTTGTATGGACTCCTCTTAGCAACTCCTTGCTTATAAGATCTCTCATGTAATCTTGATGCCCTTCTTCTGTTTCCTTAATCATCTTATCTTTGATTGTCAGTAGTGCTATCCATGCTATTGCTGATGAGATTTCTCTCGTTAAATCCATAGATTCTTTATTATTTTCTTCTTCTGTATCTTGCCCTCTGGGATAAATTTCCCCTCCTTCTAATTCCTCTTTCAGTATTCCACTCTTTCCATTTTCAAAGACCGGCCAATCACCATAAATAACAGCAAATTTGATCACTTTATATTCATTTTCCACTTTGATTTTTTGAGTTTTAACAACCACATTTTGCATTTGATAAACATCTTCAACTTCTTCGTCATATTTTGCTGTTATGTGCTCTAAGTCTTCCAACTTCTTGTCTATCTCTCTCATATGTATTGGATAATTTCTGTATTTCTGAAAATATCTTTTGCAAGCTCAAGATTTCTGTTGCTTTTGAAATTGTGCCATTCTTTCCAGCTAACAAACACAGCTGCTCTAGTTTGGAAGGTTAAAAAAAGTTAAACATATATTCACAAAAACGTTTATTTTCACTTTTCTCTGATTAGAGATATACTTCAAAGGGACATCTGTGTGCTTCCCTTCTTATCACTCTCTATAACCAAGCAGTAAGACCTTACAGTGCCAAACCAAAACAATCAGCAAAGAAAAAAAAATGTTCCATTTCCAATACACAAACCCCAATAAACAAACCCTCCAGCCTCCGAGCAGCAGTGTTACCATTACAAATCTTATTCCTTTTGTATCTTTTTTGTATTTCAAATTAGAAAAAAGAGTCCAATCTTTAAATGAATTAGTAAAACACCCACGGCAATGAAATCTTATTTCTAGATTGAATCTCTCCTTGGTCAGTTTCAATCCATTATTCCTCGTCTGGCCTTCAGGTACTCTGGAAAATAACTTGACCCCCTCCTCCCTCTGGCAGCCCCTCATATATTGGAACACTGCTATTATGTCTCCCCTGGTCCTTCTCTTCACTAGACTAGCCATGCCCAGTTCCTATAACCGTTCTTCATATGTTTTAGTCTCTTGTCCAGTAATGGGATTCAAATTTGTTTACTACTGGTTCTGTGGGTGTGGCTTGCTTGACGTGGCAGGGGAAGGACACTGTAAAATCCGCATTCCCTCCCCACCAGCTGGGTCTCAGGCGGCAGAGAATAGATGGGGGCAGGGCCAGACAGAGGTGGTATTTACTGGTTCTTCAAACTACTCAAAATTTACTCTACCAGTTCTCCAGAAATGGTCAAAAACTGCTGACTATCTGCTCCAGTCCCCTAATCATCCTGGTTGCTCTCCTATGCACTTTTTCTAGAGCATC